>NC_041382.1:111759773-111770674 GCF_002162155.2 Triticum dicoccoides
GTCGAGCTCACAGATTTGAGCAGAGTAACAAATGACGTGCCTAGTTGTAGTGTGAGTGAAGAAGGGGGGCTAGGGTTTTTCTGTAGTAGTGAGGAAGAAGGGGAGATGAGGTTTTTTGTACGAGTGAGGAAGAAGGTGAGCGGGGGGTTTCTGTACGAGTGAGGAAGATGGGGAGCGGGGGGAATTGGGGGGCGACGGAAGCGGGAGAGTCCAGCGAGCTGCAATATAATTGAAAGCGAGGAGGAAGGAGGGTTTTTCTGGGATCGCCCCCTCTTTAAGAAATATGGGATTCTCCTCGCAAAAAACAAAAGCAAATGGGCTTGAAGATGGATAGGCTTTTGTATCGGCCCAGTCGGCTGCCCGTGTTTCGTACTGGAGGGCCTTAACACTAGAGGCAGCCCATTAGAGACACTCTCCAGCTCTCCAGCTTATTGCCCATTCGAAAGAAAATAAGAGACGCCTCCAGCTTAATTATGGCTCCTCATCGGTAACATTTTTCAACTTGAAAAAACTTATAGATCCTTTTCGGGCCGGCTTGGCATCCACCAAATTAGAGGATGGTGTACTGCATGCAGACACTCACACTAGTCATAGCGCGGCAAAATGAGGTGTCAAATAACATGCCCATGATAACCCACAAGTATAGGGGATCGCAACAGTTTTCGAGGGTAGAGTATTCAACCCAAATTTATTGATTCGACACAAGGGGAGCCAAAGAATATTCTCAAGTATTAGCAGCCGAGTTGTCAATTCAACCACACCTGGAAACTTAATATATGTAGCAAGGTATTTAGTAGCAAAGTAATATGATAATAGTGGTAACGGTAGCAAACTAATATTTTTGGGTTTTGTAGTGATTGTAATAGTAGCAACAAAAAAGTAAATAAGCGAAGAACAATACAGGAAAAGCTCGTAGGCAAAAAGATAGGTCTAATTATTTCAGCAAAGCGCCCAAAATCCTCATGATCCTTTTTCTTGGATGGTTTAGGAGGAAAAGGCATGGGTTTCTAAACCCATGGTTCTCTTTCTTTACCATGCTTCCTAGCAACAAAGTCTCTCTTATCATAACATTGATTCTTTGATAGTGGGTTATCAAGATCGATAGCAGGTTCAATCTCTACATCATTATCATTGCTAGGTTGAGCATCAACATGAACATCATCATTAACATTATCACTAGGTTCATGTTCATTACCAGATTGTGTTTCAACATCAGAAATAGAAATATCATTGGGATTCTCAAGTGTATCAACAACAGGTTCACTAGAAGCATGCAAAGTCCTATCATTTTTCTTTTTCTTACTTTTAGAAGGACTAGGTAGATCTACATTAGCTCTCTGAGAATCTTGCTCAATTCTCTTAGGGTGGCCTTCTGGATACAAACGTTCCTGAGTCATTTTACCACCTCTAGTCATAACTCTAACAACATTATCATTCTTCTTATTATTAAATTCATTGAGCAAATCATTTTGAGCTTTAAGCACTTGTTCTACTTGAGTGGTAACCATAGGAGCATGTTTACTAATAAGTTTAAGTTCATCTTTAACATTAGCCATATAATCACTCTAGTGTTCAAGCATATCAGCATTGCATTTCAATTGCCTACCAACATAAGCATTGAAGTTTTCTTGTTTAACCATAAAGTCATCAAACTCATCCAAGCATGCACTAGCAAACTTAGTAAATGGGATTTCACATTTATCGAATCTATAGAGAGAATTTTACCTTTTTACTACCTGTGTCGGGTTATCAAGACCATGTATTTCTTCAACATGCAGCAAATTAACACCATGTATTTCTTCAATAGATGGTAAATTCTTAACATCTTCAGTTTTAATACCTTTTTCTTTCATAGATTTCTTTGCATCTTGCATATCTTCAGGACTGAGAAATAGAATATCCCTTTTCTTCGGAGTTGGCTTAGGAGTTGGTTCAGGAAGTGTCCAATTATTTTCATTAGTCAACATATTATTCAATAATAATTCAGCTTGATCATTAGTTCTTTCCCTGAAAACACAACCAACACAACTATCCAGGTGGTCTCTGGAAGCATCGGTTAGTCCATTATAAAAGATATCAAGTATTTCATTTTTCTTGAGATGATGATCAGGCAAAGCATTAAGTAATCGGAGAAGCCTCCCCCAAGCTTGTGGGAGACTCTCTTCTTCAATTTGCACAAAATTATATAAATCCCTTAAAGCAGCTTGTTTCTTATGAGCGGGGAAATATTTAGCAGAGAAGTAATAAATCATATCCTGAAGACTACGCACACAACCAGGATCAAGAGAATTAAACCATGTTTTAGCATCACCCTTTAATGAGAATGGAAACAACTTAAGGATAAAGTAATAGCGAGTTTTCTCATCATGTGTAAACAGGGGTGGCTATATCATTTAATTTAGTAAGATGTGCCACAACAGTTTTAGATTCATAGCCATAGAAAGGATCGGATTCAACCAAAGTAATTAACTCAGGATCGACAGAGAAATCATAATCCTTATCAGTAATAAAGATAGATGAAGTAGCAAAAGCAGGGTCATATTTCATTCTAGCATTCAAAGACTTTTCTTTAAGCTTAGCTAATAATTTCTTAAGATCAGATCTATCATTGCAAGCAAGAAAGTCCCTGGTAGTTTCTTCATCCATAACATAACCCTCAGGAACAACAGGCAATTCATATCTAGGGGAGAATATTCATCATCACTTCCATCAATATTATATGTATCAATAATTTCATTCTCTCTAGCCCTTGCAAGTTGTTCATCAAGAAATTCACCTAATGGCACAGTAGTATCAAGCATAGAAGTAGTTTCATCATAAGTATCATGCAAAGCAGAAGTGTCATCATCAATAACATGTGACCTATCGGAATCAATAGCATGTGTAGGTGTCACAAGTTTACTCAAAACAGAAGGTGAATCAAGTGCAGAGCTAGATGGCAGTTCCTTACACTAAAAAAAATACACTTCCGTGATGATACGTGTTTGTCACAGTAGGTCGCTTTTTTTGTCATGCATGTACATTCATGACAAATTTATGACAGAATCAAGATAGTCATACTTGTGCTGTCGTAGAAGTGTTCCATGACATTACCAAAATTATCATCACGGAAGTGTCCACTTCCATGACGATAAATCGCGCATCACAAAATTATCATCACGGAAGCATCCACCATAACGGAACGCCGTTAAGCTATCGGGTCGGGTTTTGGATCCGATAACCCGTTAACAGCCCCGACCAATGGGGATTTTCCACGTGTAAAATCATTATTGGCTGGAGGAAACACGTGTCAGCTCATCGTTGGGACAGATGTCAACCACTCATTGGACGGAAGGCGCCTATGATACGTTGACACGTGGCACGGCCCAACAGAGGCCCATTCCTGTGAAAAGGCCGGCCCGTTTGACTTGGTCAAAAGGTGGCGGGCCGGCCCATGGAAAGCCTGTTAATGGCCTGTTCGCATATAGCCCATTTACAGCCCACTAACCCAAGGCCCGTTATGCCCTATCCGAATTAGGCCCAGTAGCATCATTTGGGCCGTCCAATATGATTCCAGCCTGTTTTCACTTCTGGCCCATGTATGGCCCATGACATATTTTGGCCCATATGAGGCCCTATGTAACTCTTGGCCTATTAACGGCCCGTGGTGAAACTGGCCCGTAAGGAATAGTGTATCACTTTACACCCATTAACGGCCCGTGGTGAAACTGGCCCGTAATGAACAGTGTATTAGTTTATACCCATTAATGGCCCGTTATTCCGTTGGGCCGTTTCCAGCCCATGTTATCTTTCGGCCTTCTTAGAGCCCATTTATTCTTGGGCTCATTTCCAGCATTCGTTTACTTACGGCCCGTTACTGTCATTTTCTTCTTGTGGGCCAAATTCAGCCCGTGGTTATAGTCGGCCCGTTTGTGGTCCGTTAATACGTTGGGCCGTTTTCATAGCGTCATCAAATATGGCCTATTAACGATGGCCCGTTATGGTCAACCCATGAACGGACGATTCCAACTCTAGCCCGTTTACGACCATAATGCGGCCTGTTATTGGCCCATGTTTGGCCAATCGATCATACGGCCCGTATAAGGCCCATTGATGATACGACCCGTAGAAGGCCCATTGTTTCTACGGCCCGTAGAAGGCCTACTGTTTCTACGGCCTGTAGAAGGCCCACTATTTCTACGACCCGTAGGAGGCCCAGTGTCACTACAGTAAATATTAACCCATGGTTATTGTGGCCTAGTTTTAAAAAATAGGTTATTGTAGCCACTAGTTAACCGCGGAAAAAGAACTGCAATGACTACAAGCAAACAAATAAACAAGACAACAAGGAAATAAATAAGCAAGCAACTAACACTAGGCTATCATGGCTATTACACATATTACATCCACTGGGCATCAAAGTTCGCCACCAATGCAAATATAGGGAACAAAGCAGCATATCATATACACTGGCCATCAAAATTGGCCACCAGTGCAAATAAACGCGGCAGCAAAACAAGAGCATAACTGAAACAACTTCAGAAGAGCTCTAGAAACGTTATCCTGGGTATCCACCATGCTGGCAATAAGCTTAGCAAGCTGATTAGCTTTGTCCTGTTTGGCGCTAAAATCCTCCAACGCTTGCTGTTGCACCAGAAAGTATGCTTCTGAATGCTCCAGGGACTTCCGCAGTCCTTCCGCTTCTTGTCGCAACACAGCTGATCGATGTCTTTCAGCTTGTAGTTGAGACTCAAGAAACCGAACTGATTCAGACAGTGAGTTTGAATAGCTTGTGCAAGCGGTAGTGGCCAGTAACTCCAACACTAAACGAAGACAGGATGTGTCACTATCCTGAACCTTATCTGCATTACTTCCTTTACCATTGCTTAATAAGGCACTCTTCCCCAATATTCTGTCAGCATTCTAAAAGAAGAAACAAGCAGACACATAACAAGTTTAGCATCTACTAATATATGAAACTCATTTCGGTGAACCAGTTCATTAGTAAGGTGGACAGGATTAAACTACCAAGTCTTCTATTGCCAAGTACTAGTACATAATAAAAGCATCAAACAAACATATATCTATGTCCTATGGTAGCAATGGAATCTTAAATTAGAACAGTTGTTCTTCAGGTTTAGGCACTTGTTCTACATGAACAGAGCACAGTAAGACGCAAGAATATAATACTTAAAAATAGAAAATGAGCTCATAGACCTTACCACATTCTTGGTTCGGGACCAGTACAGAACAAGGCATTCCCGGTCATCGTCCAGTAAATGTGTCTCAGGAGAACGTAAGGGAATTTGATGAGTTTCTCTGCCGATGAAGTACGTTTTCTTCAGGTAATTCCGATACTACCACCAAGCATTCTTGAAGATAGCAGAGGTATTAGCACAGGTTACCTCATCCTGAGTTTCCAAATCGGTCCTTCTCTATAGAGAAAAATGGGAAAATTTGCTGTATTATAACCATCATGGAGGTAGGATGTATGGGACGAAGCAAAGTAATTGGCATGAATAACATTACTTACACATAACTCCTGGACAAACACCTGCAACTGGCATTTTCCTTCATCTTCAGTATAATATTTCCAAGATGGGAAGATACGCACATACGATTTAACAACATCAAATGCGATAGATGCTAAACTACGACTAGCTGGTTGTGCTTCCTCCACAGGAATAGGCGTACTAACTGGTGGAGTTGGGGTTCGTCGTGATAGTACTGGCCCTATGGGCACTGGAGCTGCCTTGCTAACTGCTCTTGTTTGGGAGCTCTATAGTGGAGATGGTGCTGTGTCAACAGGAACTGGGTTACTATCGGCTGGGGTTGGGGTTAGATTGGGTGAAGCTGGTTCTCTGTCCATCGTAGTAGGGGTACAATCTGCGAGAGTTTGGGTTATGTGTGGTAGGGCTGGTTCTTGTGCATGTACAACCGGGGTGCTATCTCCACTAAGAGGTAGCACTGTTTTATTTGAAGACCGTGTTTTTAGTCCGCTAGATACTGGCATCGCCCGCTCCAATTCAAATGGCTGATAAACAGGAAACATAGTTGAATGTACAGACATTGTATGAGAGACAGATGCAATAGATAGTGTGGAAAAAAGAGGGCATGAAATAGTTGACATGTATATTGTTTAACTAAAATGGATAGCATGGCATAATTTCACATATATGATGTCTATCTAAACTGGATAGCATAGCATAACATAATTCAAAGATATGATGAATAACCAAACAGGATCACATGACATAATTCACCTACATGTTATCTAAGTAATCAGGATCGCATCATTTAATTCACATATGTGATTTATATGCTAAACAGAGGGCAGTTGATATGATGTCTGAACTAAGAACATGGTGTTGAATATTGTGTATATGATGTCTAAACTATGCAATTCAAGACACCGTATGCATGATATGAGCAGTATAACCATGCCAAGTTAGAGCATACACCTCAATGGTGAAATATGACTGGTCATCTATCTCTGAATCCACCTCTAAGGAGCTATCGGGATCCAACAAGAGATCTGCTTCGACAGGTAGCACTGTCTGCTCTGAAGGCCTTGTTTTCACTTCAGATTTTTCCATCTCCCACCCAAATGGCTGATTCATAGGAAGAGTAGTTTAATGTACAAACATTATCGACAAATGGAAATGTAATGAAGAAAAGGATGGGCAAGATATCATTCAAATATATGATGCCTGGTTAAACAGGACGGCATTGCACATTTCGCATATATTATGGCTAGCTAAAAGACATGAGACTGCATAATTCCCATATATGATATAGAAACTAAACAGGTGGCATTACATAACATGTCTAAACTAAGCAGATGACATATATGATGTCAAAAGTAGGCACTGCAAGGCAACATATGCATGATATGACTAACATCATCATGCCAAGGTAGAGCAAACACCTTGGGGGGTAAATAGGAGTGGTCAGTGGCGTCCGAATCCGCCTCAGAACAGATATCTTCATCTGGATTACAATCTGGAGAGGGGTGGGGAGGGTTTTCCATTGAACCCACCATGGAGCGATGTCTGCATGACATTGTATTGCCGCGCAAAACTCTTCTCTTTTTCTATACATGTTCAGCATGACTATGTACAATATCTGACATGCATACGAAAAAAATATGGTGAGATTATGTAAGGAGAGCATGCAGAAATTTAGAGTGACGGTAACAACCAGTGGATCGATGTTTTTCCGTTGAACCAAAATAGCCCTAATGGATCGACGTGAATGTATAGTAATAAGTGATGCAACAAGTGTACAACCTCTTTGCCGTAGCCGTGTCGACCTTAGCATCATTGGGTTGGTCGCTGAAGCAGTTGAGGCAAAGGTGGCTGTCGAAGGTGTGGAGGAAGATCCGAGGAATCTGTAGACGTCGTCCAGGGCACTGCTCTGTTGTGACGGATCATTCTGTTGTTGGAGCAGCTCTGGTGAACCGTAAGACGTCAAGGCTGAAGCAGCACAAGACAGACATCGTCAATCTCAAGTGGGATTCTAATAGCATCTCCAATAGATGATGTGAAATGGATGTAAAATTAACATCACCAAAAACCACCTGACTACAACAGATGAGGTAAAAACTGTTGACTCTGAACTTAACTGTCGAAACTGAAATTTACTGTGGAATCTGAATGCCCTGTCGAAACTGAACGCAATGGTAGCAGAGAGGCACTTGACATGTAGTTTAGGGAGGGCCTGCAGTTCATCTTCAACCTGCACCCCCCTGAGCCGCCAGCCACCACCGGCCGAACCGCCGGCCCCAGCGCCGCCTCATCGCCCCGAAACAACTCGCCACCGCCGCCCCGGCCAGCCCTCTAGGCCCCTCGGCCCCACACTGAACGCTAATATAGATAGTGGGGTACCTCTCTGGCGAGCCCCCGTCCCTGCTGCGGGTGGTTCTTCCTTAACTCCGGCGAGCCCCCCAACCCCTGAAAATTGACTGACCCAAAATTCGATTCAGTCGACTGAAGTTTGGCTTAATCGGAGTAGAGCAGCAGCACGAGCGAGGGGGAGGGCAGCAACAGCAGCTGGGCGAGCGAGCGAGAGCCAGAGCAGCAGGAGATCCGGCTGGTATGGATGCCGCAGCCGAAGGGGCCTCACACTGGGGGAGAGCCGCCGTGGAGATGTCGCCCGCGGCGCCGGCTTCAAGGTAGCCGCTCCATGGGGTGCAGGATGGAGCACCGTCGGCGCCGGGAGGTCGAGTTAAGGAGAAGGTGCGGTGCGATGAGTGTACAACCTCTTTGGTGGCGTCGAGTAGGCCTCGGCTTCGTCCGAGGAGTCGGTGAGGATGCTACGGTTCCGGTGGAGCAGGTTAAGGCGGCGTTGTGGGGATGGAGCAGCCGCGATAGACGAGGCGATCATCAGAGCAGCTCCTTGGAGGTGGAGGACGGGGCGGCTGAACCGATGGGACAACGAGATGGACAAAAGATCCTCATCCGGGGAGGTGGACGAGGGACGTCGAGCTGTTGCGCTGGACGACGTCGTCGGGGAAGAGGCTCCGGCTGGGCAGCGGTGACGTGGAGGACGGAGGAGGGTGGGGTTCCGCGGCTGGAGCGGAGAGGTTATGGCGGCCTGGGATTTCTAATGGCGAAAAGGGGGCGATGGGAGGGGGTGAAGCATGACTTAGGAAGGCGCTTGTCCAAAATGTACGGTGTGTTACAAAAGTACCCCCCACCGATTTGAACTAGCGGCCCTTTCGACTCAGGGTTAGAAGGGGGATTTCGCGTGTCGGGATTTGGCAGCTGGAGGGAGTTTTCGCGCGCGTTGTAATTTTGGGATAGCAAGGCGCGGGTTGTGAAGGCGCCAGTTTTGGTAGCACGATATCTGAATTTTCGGGATATAACAAGACGCGGGTTGAATTTTAGGGACAAGCCTAACGTGTAGTAATATTGTACTTGTACGTACCAAATTAATTCGCACTTCCCTCAACCAAAAAGAAAACAAAAAAATAAAACTATTCACACCACACAAAGAGAGAGTCTTGTCCCATTTTACTATACAAATGCTATTCAAAGCTACTCCCTCCTTCCATCTATATAGGGCCTAATGCGTTTTTCGATGCTAACTTTGACAAAATATTAGAGCAATAATATATGACATGCAACTTACACAAAGCACACCGTTAAATTCGTCTTTGAAAGGTTCTTTCAATGATATAATTTTCACATTGTGCATGTCATGTACTATTAATCTTGTCAATAGTCAAAGGCGGTCTTAAAAATCTCATTACGCCCTATATAGATGGAAGGAGGGAGTATGAATCCATGTTATGTCCGATTAAATTTTTCTGCTTGCTGTATAATGCATGTAACCTACTCATACCAACATTTTAGTGCATTCCAAATGTCTATACTACCGCTGCAATTTGAACTAAATTTGAATTCGTTTCTCTATTGCAATAAGAATCTACAATCATGATTGTTGCCAACTTCAACCATCATAGTTTCCTTGCTATCCGCCAGATATAAATCAGACGGCCTATAATGTAGGATGGCAGGCACACCATCATCAACAACTCCGTTTTTTATAAGAGTAGAGATAAAACATATTAAATTTAGTATACCATGTTCATAACCACACCATGTGTATCACCGTTATATATATTCACACATCCATCGGTTTGAAACACTATGATAAATTCTTCAAATATCCGAATTCGCTTTTTATAATGAAGTATATATGATCTCTATTCATCTTTTATGCCCACACAACCCTCTTATCTTTGTAGCTAGCGCTAACTTTCTCTTGTGCATGCACACGCCCGCATCCCTCTCACCCTCCCTCAGCATTCTCTAGCTCCATTGCGCAAATTCGTCTTTTCACTTTAGTTCGTCCACCCACGGTGTGTGTAGGCCCCCCAGCTCCTTCTTTACGGCACACATCGATCGATATGCCTCTCTAGCCAGGTGTGCCTAGCACAAACACAAGCTTCCCCTCTTCTCTTGTCACCGTCCATGCCTCACTCCCACCACTCTTTTCATCGTTCTCGTACTCGCACACTCCTCCCCCTCGATATAGTATGCCTCTCGTACCACCTCCTACATGCATCCCTCTCTCTATCATTCTCCGCGTGCCTCATTTGCTTCTAACACACACATGCATGTATACCAATCGATCCCCCAACATATACCTAGATCGACTTTAACTACCCCCCATCGATCGACGTACCTCACAAGTTATGTCTCTCCTTTCTCTTACAAAGGGAGATTGATCTTCCTATGTAGTTACGTCTGCTTACCACAGCCACATCGTCCCCCCTCATCATTTGTGCATGCCTCCTGACCCGTCTCTCACACGCACGTGCACAGACAACAAGCAGCCATCTCCTCTCTTATTGATATTGCGGGCGTGCCCTCCGTTTGTCTAGCAAGCCTATCCCACCATTTGTTAGAAGCAACTCCACTACCATCCCCTCCAACACTCTAGCTCTGTCTCTCTCCCAACCTTATTCATCTCCTGCACATATGCATGGATGTCGATCGATCTCCCTTAATACATGAGGCAGATCGATCTCCTTAATACATGAGGTAGGCCTCTCTCCTCCTCCACACATGTACCAGCCATTGTACCTCTATAGTTAATTGGGCCTCCCTCTTCCCCCACCACACACCGATAGTCGAGTGCTGCAGGTAGGTATCCATGCCACAGAGACAAACTGCACATGTCCCATCTCACGTTCCAGTAGGCCAACCACTCTATATCTTTGACGTGGGCACACACAAATTTGATGGCACTCTTTATCGATCGCGCGCGCGCACACACACACACATCATCCCTCTCTTTGATTCTATGCACACCTCAAGCCGATGATACCTCCACTCTCTTCTCGTGGATCGCCCCCTCTATATATATGTTATATCCAGGACTCTATTTCACACACATTGCATATGTTAAAATTT
>NC_041382.1:111770895-111786262 GCF_002162155.2 Triticum dicoccoides
AAAAAAACTCTCAAGAACCCACACACTATATCTCTCTAGGTTTGTGTCTCTCTCACACAACCCCATGCAGGTGGTGTACGTATACAAGAAGAGAATAGGTGCACCGTGCACGTACTGACGCTTCGTGCCCAGCCACACCCACGCGGGTACACGGTGGAGCTCATTTCTTTATGAAATGGCAGCCCACGTGCTAATTTGAATGCCTGTAGCGGTTGTTTACCTAGGGAGGTCATGTACCACGCGTGCATGAAACAAAGTTCGACTTGACGCGTTGCCGCGTTATTTTTAAATAAAGTTATAGCGCTCAATGGCACGTACACAGAATATAAAACGATTTTTATGGAGGAAAAGGTACTCCGCTCTTGCAAGTATCTCACACAAGGCTCCGGTGGCCTTTCTCTCTCTCACCGTTGGTCACTGATCCGGCCGCATCCCGTCCGCTAGGGGAAAGGGAGTGTGGTGGCCTCTCTCTCTCTCACCGTTGGTCACTGATCCGGCCGCATCCCGTCTGCCGGGGGAAAGGGAGTGCGGTGGCCTCTCTCTCTCTCACCGTTGGTCACTGATCCGGCCGCATCCCGTCCACCGAGGGAAAGGGAGTGCGGTGGCCTCTCTCTCTCTCTCACCGTTGGTCACTGATCCGGCCGCATCCCGTCCGCCGGGGAAAGGGAGGAAGTGCATCGTTTCTCCGTTCGATGGTGCCGAGGCAGCATGTCCCGATCTGTGGTACACGCTGTTCTCTCTGACCAAGCTCCGACGCGGCAGGGCCTACGCCACCTGTTCGCAGATTCCGCCCGCCGCCGCTCACCTAGTTACATCTCGACGACCTCCAGGTATCCCCTCCGGCCTTGCTCCACTGCCGTTTTCCACGTCGCTGCATGTGGATCTTCCATAGTTCTTTGCCCAAAACGTCGCTCGTCCGGCGTACTTTCCATATTTCATTCTCGTCCTCACACCGTTTTAGACAAACACAACCGTGTTGTTATCTTCCCTTAGGACAAGGAATATGCTTCTTTTTTGTCGTCACATGTGTCATCAACTTTTATTGGCCAGTAATTGTTTCCTTTCTACCTCTTTTTTGCAAACAGGGCTATCCATTTCACGTCATTGCTATTGCGACCTTTTGGTGAACTGCACAAATCATTTTTTTCTTAAGAGTGTTTTGTGCAGTTATACTAAAATGTCACACGGTCAACGTCTCTACATTTCAGTGTGACTGCACAAAGGGAGATTGGTTTTGCTCTATTCTCCTCATCCAACTCCGAGCCTAATCTTCTCCAACTAGTTGGTATTAAGAGAGACTGCAAAGGTGACCGGATTCTATTTGGTCCGAGAAGACCATCAATTGGAGCAGAGCCGACCATCCGGAGGTGATGCCCAATCCCGGCTCCTACCCCCTGGTTATGGATGCCACCTTTGCCACCGATAGGCGAGCTGCTCGGTTTTCCCGAGTTCTGATAGATGGCGGCAGCATCATCAACATTTTGTACAAAGATACCATGGAGAAGTTGGGAATCAGACAGAGACAGCTTCAGCTCAGTCGGACTATATTTCATGGCATAGTTCCTGGCCTTTCCTGCTCACCAATCGGCAAGATCCAGATAGACGTTCTCTTTGGAGACAAGGATCACTTCCGACGAGAGCCAGTCTGGTTCGAGCTGGTGGACCTCGAGAGCCCTTACCATGCACTACTTGGCCGACCTGCACTGGCCAAGTTCATGGCGGCCCCCCACTACGCTTACCTCAAAATGAAGATGCCGAGTTCTAAGGGAATTCTGACCATAGCTGGGGACTACAAGAAGTCATCCGCTTGTGCGGCTGAGAGCAGTCGGCTGACCGAGTCCCTCGTGATCGCAGCCGAGAAGTGGCTCCTTGACCAAGTTGTGGCAATGGCAGGCCAGCAGCCCGACATGCCACCCCACCCAAGGAGTCGGAAGCCGAGGGATCGTTCAAGCCGGACAAGGAAACAAAGAAGATACCCTTGGACCCGGAGCACCCGGAGAAGTACGCTGTCATAGGTGCAAACCTCGACAGCAAATAGGAAGGCGAGCTCGTCGATTTCCTCCATGAGAATCGGGACATCTTTGCATGGTCACCTAAGGACATGCCGGGTGTTCCGACGGATTTCGCCGAGCACAAGTTACATGTCCGGTCTGATGCCAAGCCAGTCAGGCAGCCCTTGCGCCGCCTGCCAGAGGAGAAGAGAAGAGTCGTCGGAGAAGAGATAACCTAGCTGCTGGCAGCCGGCTTCATCATGGAAGTGTTCTTTCCAGAGTGGCTGGCCAACCCAGTCCTTGTGCTGAAGAAAAACAAGCAGTGGCGCATGTGTATTGATTACACCAGCCTCAACAAAGCCTGCCCCAAAGACTCGTTTTCTTTATCGAGAATTGACCATGTGATAGACTCCACAGCCAGATGCGAGCTATTGAGTTTCTTGGATGCATACTTAGGATATCACCTGATCAAGCTGAACCCAGCCGATCGACTGAAGACCGCCTTCATCACGCCATTTGGAGCCGTCTGCTACTTAACCATGACTTTCGGCTTGAGGAGTGCCGGCGCCACGTTTCAACATTGCATGCAGAAGTGCCTCCTCAAACAACTCGGTAGAAACACTCACGTTTACATGGACGATGTCGTGGTGAAGACGGAGAAGCGTGGAACACTGCTAGAAGACCTCAAAGAGACCTTTGAGAGCCTACGCCAATTTCAAATCAAGCTCAACCCAGAGAAATGTGTCTTCGGAGTACCAGCCGGCCAGCTTCTTGGATTCCTGGTCTCAGAGCGCGGCATAGAATGCAACCATGTGAAGATAAAGGCCATCAAGAGGATGGGAGTACCCACCGGACTGCTGGATGTGCAGAAGTTCACCGGCTGGTTGGCATCCATCAGCCGTTTCATCAGTCGGCTAGGAGAGAAGGATATTCCCCTGTACATGCTCATGAAGAAGACCACCTTTTTCGAATGGAACGACAAGGCATATGAAGCTTTTCTCCAACTCAAGAAGATGTTGACTATTCCGCATGTCTTGGCGGCTCCGACTCCTAAGGAGCCCATGCTCCTCTACATCGTCGCCACCAGCCGAGTGGTCAGCACAGTCATAGTGGTAGAATGCAAGGAGGAAGGAAAGGCGCTACCAGTCCAGAGACCGGTGTATTACCTAAGTGAAGTGCTGTCAGCCTCCAAGCAAAACTACCCCCACTATCGGAAGATTTGCTACGGCATGCACTTCGCGGCCAAAAAATTGAAGCCGTACTTTCAAGAGCACCCAGTTACTGTTATCAGCACTACTCCGCTCGCCGAGATCATTGGAAGCCGAGATGCCTCCGGTTGGGTGGCCAAATGGGCCATAGATTTGGCCCCCTACACCATCTACTACCAGCCTTGCATCGCCATCAAGTCACAGGCGCTGGCCAACTTCCTCGTCGACTGGGCCGAGACCCAGTACCTGCCACCGGCGCCAGACTCCATCCATTGGCGGATGCACTTTGATGGTTCCAAGATGCGCACCGGTTTGGGAGCCGGCATCGTCCTCACCTCTCCCAAAGGCGACAAGCTCAGATATGTGCTGCAAATCCATTTTGCCGCGTCCAACAAAGTCGCTGAATATGAGGCACTCATTCACGGGCTCCGGCTTGCCAAAGAACTCGGCATTCGCCAGATCCTGTGCTATGGTGACTCCGACTTGGTGGTCCAGTAGTCGTCAGGCGACTGGGACACCAAGGATGCAAACATGGCGAGCTATTGTTTCCTCGTGCAGCAACTCAGCAGATATTTTGACGGGTGTGAGTTTCTCCATGTGCCAAGAAACGACAATGAGCAAGAAGACGCCTTGGCGCGAATTGGCTCCTCCCGTCAAGCAATACTGACCGGCGTTTCCCTACAACGCCTCCTCAAGCCATCTGTCAAGCCATCTCCAGAGTCGGATTCTATCTTCGTGCCGGCTCCTCCTAAAGCAATCGGATCCGACTCAAGAGCTCCAGCAGTCAGCACGGGAATTCTGGCAGGCGGCTCGGGGGCCGCGGCAGTCTCACCCAGCCCAGGGACTTCAAAGCCCAGCCCGGGGACTTCAGAGCCCGGCCCAGGGACTGCAGCGGCCAGCCCGGGGACTGCGACAGTCGGCCCGGAGACTTCATCGACCCAGCAAGCGGCGTCCGACTCCAACCCGCCGCCTCCCAGCCCAACCGCCCTCGTCCAAGTTGTAGTCTTGATAGTCAAAGAAATCACAGCACCTTCGTGGGCCCAGCCCATCCTCAACTTCCTGGTAAACAAGGAGTTGCCGACTGATGAGATCTCGGTTGGGCAAGTGCAACGCCGGGCAGCAGCATACACCATAGTCAACAGAGAGCTGGTGAGGCGCAGTGTCACTAGTGTCTACCAGCGCTGCGTCGAGCCGGAGCAAGGCCAAGCAATCCTCAAAGACATCCATCAAGGCGAATGCGGCCACCATGCGGCTTCAAGAGAACTTGTCGCTAAGGCTTTCCGCCATGGTTTTTTCTGGCCAACTGCCCTGGAAGACGCCAAGAGCTTGGTACAGAAATGCAAAGGGTGCCACAAGTTTAGTACAAAGCCTCATTAGCCGGCTTCTGCACTCAAGACTATTCCCATAGCCTGGCCCTTTGCCGTCTGGGGCCTAGATATGGTGGGACCATTCAAGACGGCAAGAGGTGGCTTGACTCATCTGATTGTCGCGGTGGACAAGTTTACCAAGTGGATAGAAGCAAAACCAATCAAGAAGTTGAATGGTCCAACTGCTGTGACTTTCATCTCCGACATCACCATCCGGTACGGCATACCACACAGCATCATGACCGACAACAGCACAAACTTCGCCAAAGGTGCCTTGGCCCGTTTCTGCGCGACGCAGGGCATCCAACTGGACCTAGCGTCTGTTGCTCATCCGCAGTCAAACGGCTAGGTGGAGTGAGCAAACGGCCTTATTTTGTCCAGCATCAAGCCCCGACTGGTCGAGCCTTTGGAACGGTCGGCCGGCTGCTGGCTCGACGAGCTGCCGGCCGTCCTCTGAAGTCTGCACACAACTCCGAACAAGTCAACCAGTTTCACGCCCTTCTTCCTCGTCTACGGTGCCGAAGCCGTCATCCCAACGGACATAGAATTTGACTCCCCTCGAGTCACCATGTACATCGAGGAGGAGGCGGAAGATGCTCGTCAAGACAGCGTCGATCTGCTGGAAGAGGGCCGGCTGTTGGCACTCAGCCGGTCCAGCATCTACCAACAATGCCTGCGCCGATACTACAACCGGAAGGTCAAGCCGAGATCTTTTCAAGAAGGAGACCTTGTGCTCCGGCTGATCCAGCGAACAGCCGGCCACCACAAGCTCTCAGTGCCTTGGGAAGGCCCCTTCATCATCAGCAAAGTGTTGGGCAACGACTCCTACTACCTGATCGACACTCAGAAGCCTCGAGCACGCAAGAGGGACGACTCTGGCAAGGAGACGGAGCGGCCATGGAATGCAAATCTCCTTCGAAAATTTTACAGTTGATGCAGTATGTACCACACTACCTTTTGTATTAAAGTACGAAGACTCCGGGTCCCTCGAGAAGAGCTCGGGGACTGCCCTCTTTCATCTATATGATAAGAATTATGCCTATGAGTATGTCATTTTCTTTACACTGCTCGGCACCGGGTCCGACTAGTCGGCCCGGGGACTTGCCGCCTTGTACTATGAAGTGCTTCCTGCAGCCAGACAAGTAATGTGTTGGCACTTAAGCCGTCTCTTGCCAGAAGCCGCAGCTCGCAGAGCGACTGCCTGGTGGGCAGGAGCAAGGCAGAAAGGGTGTCCGCATGAAAAATGGCTAAGGACACAAAGCACGTGCATAGTCCAAGCTGGCTTCTCGCCTCACCAACCGGTTGCCGAACAGCCGGCCTGCCGGCTTCTACTTAACTTGCTAGAACGTTCTAAAAACGGCTAAGTACTTGCCTTCCCAGAAGTAGCTAAGTACTTGACCCAGCCACAGTCCGCAGAGCGGTTGTTCGGCTGGCAAGACAGCAACCAAGGGAAGGCGGCAAAGGAAAAGCCAAAGAGCAGCAAGCAAGAAAAGATAGAACTCAGAATAATATTTACATAACAAAGGCCCTTGGCCGATCTTCAAAACACAAGTTTAAGATACACCCCGCGGGTGGAATTGTGCAAATTAACAAGTTCGTCAAGACTAATAGACAGGTAAAGCAAAAGATAAACTGGTGGCCTAGGAAGCGGCAAAAGGGTTCGATGGATCAGAGGAATCGGCGACGCCGGTTGGTGGAGCGGCCGGCTGGTCAGTATCCGCTTGGTCGCCTCTGGCGGCAGCCGGCTCGGTTGGGCGTGGCTCGTTGCTTGAGGGGCGATCGAGCTGGGGCTGGTCGCCCGCTTCGACCTCTGGCGCCTCCTCTTTGCCTTCCTCCTCCGCCTCGCCCTTTTCCTCGCCGCTGGAGTCGATCACTTCTGTCGAGTCCTCGCCGTCTTCCGGGTTCAGCCCAAACCACTCCGGCAGCGCCTCGGTGCCGTCCTCAACCCGCTCCGGGACGAAAATGCTGGTGTCGGTGTACTCGGCGATTGACGTCGCACGCTTGACGAGTTCATCTTCCACAACCGCCAATTCCTCCTAAGCCTCCAGCCAGAATGTGGCTAGCTGGGCTAGACTCAGCCCAGGGTACCACGCCTTGATGAACTCCAAGTCCCGGCGCACTCCAGCCTGGGCCGAGGAGCCCTTCCAAGCCTCAAGACGGCCGGCCGCCACCTCCAACCAGTCGGCAGTCCGATTGGGAGTGCACGGTGCCGGCATGTCAGGCCACAGGGTGGCGATTGCCTAGGCGCCGACACGCTGAAGCCGGCGCAACATCCGGTGAGCCAGCCGAAGACGAGCCTCAATGCTCAGGATCTGCTCGTTAAGGGTCCGGGTGGCGTTGGCAGCGATCTATGCATCGTCCGCCCTCCGTCCTTCGCGTTCAGCTTCAATGGCCTGGTTGGCGGCATCCGAGTGGCCAGGGAAGAAGTCTGCCAAGAAAGAAAGCAAAAAGGCAAAGTTAAAGACGAGAAGCCGACTCAACCAACAAGCCGGCAGCTCAAAGAAGGAAAAAGAGGGAATCTCACCATCGACTATGTCCTTGATCGCGTGAAAGCCAAAGGTCAGCATCGCCTCCTTGTCGGTCCAGGCGGAGCGCTCGATCGCAAACTCAGCAAGGAGTTTGGTCTCCTTGTCCCCCGTCTCATCCTGGGCCTTCCTGAGGAGCTCCTTCTGTTCCGCCAGTTGCGCGACAAGCCGGTCACACTCTTCAGCCAGCTTGCTGCAGTCCACCTCCTTGGCACTAAGCGCGGTGTTGGCTTCGCCTAGTTGTTTTTGAAGGGTGGCGTTGGCCTCTGCAAAAAAGTAGAAAAAGAAAGAGACGACAACAGTCAACAAAGAAGATGAAGTTGCCAGGAAGATCCGGCCCGACTGCTCAGCAGTCAGCCCGAATCTCGGGGACTACAGCCCGCGGGTGCGCCAGTGCACCCCCGCAGAGAAAGAAGGAGACTTACTCCGGCTCTCTGACAAGTCGGCGACATGTTGATCCAACTCCTGGACTCTGGAGTTGAAGGCGGCCGCACAGAGGTTGTGATAATCCTGCAGCAACTACATTAGCACTCGGAGCATGCTAAGTAGAGTTCCAGGCCGCCTGCTCAGTAGCCAGCCTGAAATTCGGGGACTACACCCAGTGGGTGCGCCAGCGCGCCCCCACAAAGAAGTACAAGAATTAAAAACAAAGGAGCAAGAAGTGTACCCAGATGGCCTCTCGCGACTCCAGGAACGCCTTGTTGAAGAGCTTGAGAGCGTCGGCCTTGGCGCGGAGTTTGGCTTGAACATCCAGAATCGCCTGGTTCAGAGGGCCCGTTCCGCCTCCTCGCACCCTCCTAGTGGGCGCGGTGCTGGCCTCCAGCGGGCGCGGCGCCTATGCCGCCTTCGCGAGCCGGCGGCATAAGGGTGTGCGGACCCCGGGAGTCGGGCCGGCCACCATCTCATTTTTGGCTGGTGGCGCCGGCGGGTCGACCGACTGCTTGTCTCGCGCCTCCTTAGAAGGAGGTGGCGGGGGCACGATGACATCCGGCATGGCGACATCGTCGCCGTCCCTTTCCATAATAGGGTGCTCGTCGTCGGCTTCCCCAGTCTGCGCCACGAACTCCGGTGGTGGCGGCGCAGAGTTCAGAGGGACAACAAACACCGCTGACTGGCGATGCGCGGCTTCTCTAGCATGCTTCTTCGCCGCGTCGGCGGCCTCGGCCTCCGCCAGCTTCTTCAAGGCGGCGGCATCCGCCTTGTCAGCTTTCGCCTTCTTCAGGCGGGCGGCTTCCCTCTCCTCGTGCGCCTCCCTTGCGTTCTGCTCCGTCGCCTCCCGGAGGTCGGCGGCCGGATCGATCCGCCGGGTGGTGGTGGAAGTCTCCACCGACCTCACTGGAGGCGGCGGCCGACTTCTCAAGAGAGAGCGGAGCCCTAAAATCAAGAAAGTAGAGCAAAGGAAGTTCAGAAATAATCAATAAGAAGGAAAGCACAAGGGAAAGAAACTTACGCCGACACCATAGGGGGCGCCTTGGGGAGCTTCTGGTACTTGGCCGCCTTCGCTGCGACCTCCTTCCACTTGGTCGCGATGTCTGGATTCTTGGGCTTCTTCGGCGCGCTGCCGAACAAGGCAGCTCCTTGCTTACGCTTGCGCGTGCCGCCTCAGGCAGTCGGCTCGCCGGAGGGGCCCGCGTCTGCCTTGCCAGCGCCTCGCATGGGGCGCGGCTCTTCTTCGGAGCCGCCTACCTCATAAACACCGCCCGTCGCGGTGTCCTCCAAGGCGTCCGCCCCCAAGTCGGGGTCGTCCATGTCGCTCACCGCCCGGCCCGGCTGGTAGTCACCACCCGCCCCTACGAGGGCGGCCGTCGTGTTCGACATGTAGATCTGTTTCAGACAACGGAAGGCCAACTGATCAAGATCAAAATCAAGACTAGGGCAAGTATCAGAGAGAGAGAGAGAGAATCGGCAAACTTACCCCAGGCGGCGGGTCGGCGCGAGAATATGGCCGCTTGCCGAAACTCCAAGACCCCTCCAGCCTGAGGCCGGAGATCTCGTTCACCAAATTCGCGACTTCGGCGGCCGGCATCTCCTTGGTGCTCAGCCGGCACGGGTCGCGGTGCTCGCTCATCCGGCTGATCAGGTGCGGCCGGCGTTGGAGCGGGAGAACTCGGCACTCGACGAAGGCGACCAGCAAGTCAGACGCCCTGAGACCTTCGGTGTTGATCAGCTCCCGGAGCCATTCGATGGCGGCGGCCCCGTCTGCCGACACCGGCTTCGGCTTGTAGCCCCAGCTAGCCCGGAGCTCGGCAGGCGGGCCGGCTTCGTATGCCGGCAGGTTGAGGAAGTCGGCCGCCGGGTCTACGTTCTCCACATAGAAGTAGGATTGCTGCCACATCTTGACCGACTGCGGCAGCTTGATGATGGGGAAGACGTTTTGCGGCGACGGACAACGAACTGCAACGAAGGCACCGCACTAGGCAGCCACCTCCTGGACGGAGGTGCCCAGTTGGGTGTGGACTCACCTCCTCGCTCGTGTGCCATGGAGAGCTCGATGAGGAAAGGCGCGGCGAGGAAGCTAAGAGTGGGGCGGAGCAAGGAGGCTCGGGCGAACGGGCTCGACGGAGATGAACTACAGCAGCACTCCGGCGTAGCTCGGGGGGCGTTGCGGCGAAAGGGAGAAGAAGGAGACAATGGCGGGGTAGAGGCACGCGCGTGCTCTGCCGCTCTCTCTCCTCGCCTACTTATAGCCTGCGGGCTATGAAGCCAAGGGGGAGGGCGTGGGATCATGGGATTAACTGTGCCCACGACCCCACGTCCCCACCTTTATCGCGCAAAATTACTGCACGCAGTAACTCCACGGGTGAGCGAAACTGCCCACCTCGGCCGTAGCGGATCCGCTCGCGTGCCGAGGCCCGGTGTTGGCGGGCTCGGCCTGCTGAGGCGTCCCATCGCGCGTGTGGGCTCATAGGCTGGCCCTGCCGGCTGGCACCACGTGGCGTGCCCACGATAGGCGGCTGATTGAGAGGCTTAGCCAGCACGCCACCTGGTTCCCGCCGATGCATTCGAAATTCCAGGAAGATCCGACTGGATGTATCCGACTCCCTCTAGCCGGCTTCCCGGGGGTCGGACGAGGTTTCTTTTAGAGTACCCGGAGGAGGAAACTGTTGAGGCTCCTTGGCACATTAACCGCGGCGCCTCACCAGCTTCGGGGACTACTGTCGGAGGAATGGGCCATGGGTAGCCTAACCCGAGTTCCAGAACCTTTCAAGACATCGGGCCGGCTGCGCCCCTCAAAACGTCAAGATGAAGCACCGCCTTTTGGTGGCCGGCTGGCTAAGCGGCCGACTGCCAGAAGGCAGCCATACTCAGGAAGGCGGCTCCAAGACAGGCCGACTCCTGGCTGGCGGCCTCCAAAGAGGTCGGCTCCCAGCAGTCGGCCCACGGTTCCCTTAAAGTCTGCAACCCCATTAAAGAAGACAGGACAGGGTGAGGCAACAGTGTAGCCCATCCACCCCCCCGAATCCGGGGCCGGGCGTGGCCACAGTGCCTCGTACCACCGGAGATCTCCGCTGGGTGCGGCACTGTTGCCACTTCGCCCTTGACGTCATTCCTGACAGGCAAAGCCCTGCTCCCACGACCGCCTGTTGGTATAGCCCAAGGACGGCGGGCCCTACCGGTCAGCGAGAGCCCAGAAGACAGAGGGAGCCATGCCAGTCGGACCCGAGGGAGGCCGGTGCTACCTCTTGAGCACTGCGTTGGTTTTCCCCGAAGAGGAAGGAATGATGCAACAAAGTAGCGTAAGTATTTCCCTCAGTTTTTGAGAACCAAGGTATCAATCGAGTAGGAGGCTACGCGCGAGTCCCTCGCACCTGCACAAAACAAATAAATCCTCGCAACCAATGCAAATAGGGTTGTCAATCCCTATAGGGCCACTTACGAGAGTGAGATCTGATAGATATGATAAGATAATATTTTTGGTATTTTTATGATAAAAGATGCAAAGTAAAATAATCTAAGTGAAGCATGAGAGATCAATAGTTTCTATAAAACTAATCCACCACCGTGCTCTAAAAGATATAAGTGAAGTACTAGAGCAAAATTATATAACTCAAAGGATATAAGCGAAGCACATAGAGTATTCTAACAAATTCCAAATCATGTATGGCTCTCTCAAAAGGTGTGTACAGCAAGGATGATTGTGGTAGAATAAAAATCAAAGACTCAAATCATACAAGACGCTCCAAGCAAAACACATATCATGTGGCAAATAAAAATATAGCTCTAAGTAAAGTTACCGATAGAAGTAGACGAAAGAGGGGATGCCTTCCGGGGCATCCCCAAGCTTTGGCTTTTAGGTGTCCTTAGATTATCTTGGGGGTTCCATGGGCATCCCCAAGCTTAGGCTCTTGCCACTCCTTGTTCCATAATCCATCAAATCTTTACCCAAAACTTGAAAACTTCACAACAAAAAACTTAAAGTAGAAAATCTTGTGAGCTCCGTTAGCGAAAGAAAATAAAAGACCACTTCAAGGTACTGTAATGAACTCATTCTTTATTTATATTGGTGTTATGCCTACTGTATTCCAACTTCTCTATGGTTTATAAACTATTTTACTAGCCATAGATTCATCAAAATAAGCAAACAACATACGAAAAACAGAATCTGTCAAAACAGAATAGTCTGTAGTAATCTGTAGATAGCGCAATATCTGGAACCCCAAAAATTCTAAAATAAATTTCTGGACGTGAGGAATTTATCTATTAAACATCTTCAAAAATAATTAACTAAATATCGCTTTCCAAATAAAAATGACAGCAGTTCTCGTGAGCGCTAAAGTTTCTGTTTTTTACAGCAAGTTCAACAAGACTTTCCCCAAGTCTTCCCAACGGTTCTACTTGGCACAAACACTAATTAAACACAAAAAACACAACCAAAACAGAGGCTAGATAAATTATTTATTACTAAACAGGAGCAAAAAGCAAGGAATAAAAATAAAATTGGGTTGCCTCCCAACAAGCGCTATCGTTTAACGCCCCTAGCTAGGCATAACAAGCAAGAATAGATCTAGGTATTGCCATCTTTGGTAGGCAATCCATAAGTGGCTCTCATAATAGATTCATAAGGTAATTAAATTTTCTTTCTAGGAAAGTGTTCCGTGCCTTTCCTTAATGGAAATTGGAATCTAATATTTCCTTCCTTCATATTAATAATTGCACCAATCGTTCTAAGGAAAGGTCTACCAAGAATAATAGGAAATGAAGGATTGCAATCTATGTCAAGAACAATAGAATCTACGGGCACATAATTTATATTTGTAACAATAAGAATATCATTAATTATTCCCATAGGTTTCTTAATAGTGGAATCTGCAAGGTGCAAGTTTAGAGAGCAATCATCAAAATCACGGAAACCTAACAAATCACACAAAGTCTTCGGAATCGTGGAAACACTAGCACCCAAATCACATAAATCATAGCATTCATGATCTTTAATTTTAATTTTAATAGTTGGTTCCCACTCATCATAAATTTTTCGAGGGGTAGAAACTTCCAATTCAAGTTTTTCTTCATAAGATTGCATCAAGGCATCAACGATATGTTTAGTAAACGCTTTATTTTGACTATAAGCATGAGGAGAATTTAGCACGGATTGCAACAAGAAAATACAATCAATCAAAGAGCAATTTTCATAGTTAAATTCCTTGAAATCCATAATAGTGGGTTTACCAACATCTAGGGTTTTAATTTCTTCAATCCCACTTTTATCAAATTTAGCATCAAGATCAACAAATTCTGAATTCTTGGAACGCCTTCTAGGTAAAGGTGGATCATATTCAGTCCCATCATTATCAAGATTCATATTGCAAAACAAAGATTTAATAGGGGACACATTAATAAATTTTAGATCTTCATCTTTATTTTCATAGCAATCCGGTTTAGCGGCATCTAATTAACTAAGGTAGCCTGCCTATCCGAAATTTCAGCAGTTAATTTCTCAAGATGAGCAATTTGGGATCTTAAACCATCGAATTCTTTAGACATATCATCAAGCTCTTTATTCATAAAACTCATAAAACTTTTCTGTTCTTTAAACTCGTTTCTGAAGAAACTATTACGTTCAAATTGCAAGACCATGAAACTCCTGACATTGCTTTCGATCTCTTCTAATCTTTTAAGGTGAAGGTCACCAAATTTAGGTAGAGCCATCGTGACAAGCAAGCAAACAAAAAGCAAGTGGGAAAAAAGAGGCAAACAGAGAGAGAGGATAGAGAGAGAGGGCGAATAAAACGGCAAGGGTGAAGTGGGGGAGAGGAAAACGAGAGGTAAATGGAAAATAATGTAATACGGGAGATAAGGGTATGTGATGGGTACTTGGTATGTTGACTTTTGCGTAGACCTCCCCGGCAACGGTGCCAGAAATCCTTCTTGCTACCTCTTGAGCACTGCGTTGGTTTTCCCCGAAGAGGAAGGGATGATGCAGCAAAGTAGCGTAATTATTTCCCTTAGTTTTTGAGAACCAAGGAATCAATCCAGTAGGAGGCTACGCGCGAGTCCCTCACACCAGCACAAAACAAATAAATCGTCGCAACCAACGCAAATAGGGGTTATAGGGCCACTTACGAGAGTGAGATCTGATAGATATGATAAGATAATATTTTTGGTATTTTTATGATAAAAGATGCAAAGTAAAATAAAGGCAAAGTAAATAGAAAAGGCAATAACTAAGTAGTAGGAGATCAATATGATAAAGATAGACCCGGGGGCCATAGGTTTCACTAGTGGCATCTCTCAAGAGCATAAGTATTCTACGGTGGGTGAACAAATTACTGTTGAACAATTGACAGAACTGAGCATAGTTATGAGAATATCTAGGTATGATCATGTATATAGGCATCACGTCCGAGACAAGTAGACCGACTCCTGCTTGCATCTACTACTATTACTCCACTCATCGACCGCTATCCAGCATGCATCCAGAGTATTAAGTTAAAAACAGAGTAACGCCTTAAGCAAGATGACATGATGTAGAGGGATAGACTCATGCAATATGAAGAAAACCCCATCTTGTTATCCTCGATGGCAACAATACAATACATGCCTTGCTGCCCTTACTGTCACCGGGAAAGGACGCCGCAAGATTGAACCCAAAGCTAAGCACTTCTCCCATTGCAAGAAAGATCAATCTAGTATGCCAAACCAAACTGATAATTCAAAGAGACTTGCAAAGATAACCAATCATACATAAAAGAATTCAGAGAAGATTCAAATATTATTCATAGATAGACTTGATCATAAACCCATAGTTCATCGATCTCAACAAACACACCGCAAAAAGAAGATTACATCGAATAGATCTCCACAAGAGAGGGGGAGAACATTGTATTGAGATCCAAAAAGAGAGAAGAAGCCATCTAGCTACTAACTATGAACCCGTAGGTCTGAGGTGAACTACTCACACTTCATCGGAGGGGCTATGGTGTTGATGTAGAAGCCCTCCGTGATCGATGCCCCCTCCGGCGGAGCTCCGGAATAGGCCCCAAGATGGGATCTCGTGGATACAGAAAGTTACGGCAGTGGAATTAGGGTTTTGGCTCCGTTTCTGATCGTTTGGGGGTACGTGGATATATATATATATATAGGAGGAAGGAGTGCGTTGGTGGAGCAACAGGGGGGCCACGAGGGTGGAAGGCGCGCTTGGTGGGGGTGGGCGCGCCCCCTACCTCGTGGCCTCCTCTTTTCTTGCTTGACATAGGGTCCAAGTCTCCCGGGTCTTGTTCGTTGAGAAAATCACGTTCCCGAAGGTTTCATTCCATTTGGACTCCGTTTGATATTCCTTTTCTTTGAAACCCTAAAACGGGTAAAAAACAGCAATTCTGGGCTGGGCCTCCATTTAATAGGTTAGTCCCAAAATTAATATAAAAGTGGATAATAAATCCCAATAATGTCCAAAACAGTAGATAATATAGCATGGAGCAATCAAAAATTATAGATACGTTGGAGACGCATCAGCCGACTCCTAGCAGCCGGCCCCGGTCCTTCCTCAGGGGCTCATGCACCATTAACTAGATATGATGCAGAGTGGCTACAGTGCTTTTTCATATAAATTTGGATGTAACTTTTCGAGTAGATGATTTTTCATATAAAAAACTTATTCATCCGAGTTCGTACGCAAAAGTTATGCCCATTTTTACAAATTCTCGAGAGATTTTGCAAAAAAGTCAAAAATTCATGTTTGTAAATTTTGCTAACAACTAGACCACATATCACATGGGAATCTTATTTCCTTTTACTTTTTGACATTTTTATCATTTTCTTTTTTTTTGAAACTGAAAAGG
>NC_041382.1:111786590-111788024 GCF_002162155.2 Triticum dicoccoides
TGCGCCATTAGTAAAAAAAATTTAATTTTAATTTTTTTTCAAAACTACTAATGGCGCACCGTGGGGGTGGTGCGCCATTACTAGTTGAACTAGTAATGGCCCACCACTCCCACGGTGCACCGTTAGTAGTTTTGAAAAAAATTTAATTTTTTTTACTAATGGCGCGCTGTGGGAGCGGTGCACCATTACTAGTTCAACTAGTAATGGCGCACCACTCCCACGGTGCGCCATTACTAGTTTTGAAAAATTAAAAAAAATTGTTACTAATGGCGCACCGTAGATGTGGTGCGTCATTAGGACACTAATGGCGCGCCAACACATGGTGCGCCATTAGTATATACTAATGGCGCACCACATGTCTGGTGCGCCATTAGTGTCATTTCTATCTATAGCCCTTTTCCTAGTAGTGCCTATAGGGCCACTTACGAGAGTGAGATCTGATAGATATGATAAGATAATATTTTTGGTATTTTTATGATAAAAGATGCAAAGTAAAATAAATGCAAAGTAAATAGAAAAGGAAATAACTAAGTAGTAGGAGATCAATATGATAAAGATAGACCCGGGGGCCATAGGTTTCACTAGTGGCATCTCTCAAGAGCATAAGTATTCTACGGTGGGTGAACAAATTACTATTGAACAATTGACAGAATTGAGCATAGTTATGAGAATATCTAGGTATGATCATGTATATAGGCATCACGTCTGAGACAAGTAGACCGACTCCTGCCTACATCTACTACTATTACTCCACTCATCGACCACTATCCAGCATGCATTTAGATTATTAAGTTAAAAACAGAGTAACACCTTAAGCAAGATGACATGATGTAGAGGGATAGACTCATGCAATATGAAGAAAACCCCATCTTGTTATCCTCGATGGCAACAATACAATACGTGCCTTGCTGCCCTTACTCTCACCGGGAAAGGATGCCGCAAGATTGAACCCAAAGCTAAGCACTTCTCCCATTGCAAGAAAGATCAATCTAGTAGGCCAAACCAAACTGATAATTCGAAGAGACTTGCAAAGATAACCAATCATACATAAAAGAATTTAGAGAAGAGTCAAATATTATTCATAGATAGACTTGATCATAAACCCACAATTTATCGGTCTTAACAAACACGCCGCAAAAAGAAGATTACATCGAATAGATCTCCACAAGAGAGGGGGAGAACATTGTATTGAGATCCAAAAAGAGAGAAGAAGCCATCTAGCTACTAACAATGGACCCGTAGGTCTGAGGTGAACTACTCACACTTCATCGGAGGGGCTATGGTGTTGATGTAGAAGCCCTCCGTGATCGATGCCCCCTCTGGCGGAGCTTCGGAATAGGCCCCAAGATGGGATCTCGTGGATACGGAAAGTTACGGCAGTGGAATTAGGGTTTTGGCTCCGTTTCTGATCGTTTGGGGGTACGTGGATATATA
>NC_041382.1:111788034-111788716 GCF_002162155.2 Triticum dicoccoides
TGCGTCGGTGGAGCAACAGGGGGTCACGAGGGTGGAGGGCGCGCTTGGTGGGGGTGGGCGCGCCCCCTACCTCATGGCCTCCTCTTTTCTTTCTTGACGTAGGGTCCAAGTCTCCTGGGTCTTGTTCGTTGAGAAAATCACGTTCCCGAAGGTTTCATTCCGTTTGGACTCCGTTTGATATTCCTTTTCTTTGAAACCCTAAAACAGGCAAAAAACAACAATTCTTGGGTGGGCCTCCAGTTAATAGGTTAGTCCAAAAAATAATATAAAAGTGGATAATAAAGCCCAATAATGTCCAAAACAGTAGAAAATATAGCATGGAGCAATCAAAAATTATAGATACGTTGGAGACGTATCAGCCGGCTTCCAGCAGCCGGCCCGGTCCTTCCTCAGGGGCCGATGCACCATTAACCAGATATGATGCAGAGTGGCTACAGTGATTTTTCATATAAATTCGGATGTAACTTTTCGAGTAGATGATTTTTCATATAAAAAACTTTTTCATCCGAGTTCGTACGCAAAAGTTATGCCCATTTTTATAAATTCTCGAGAGATTTTGCAAAAAAGTTGAAAATTCATGTTTGTAAATTTTGCTAACAATTAGACCACATATCACATGGGAATCTTATTTTCTATTATTTTTTGACATTTCTATCATTTTGTTTTTTTTTGAAACCGAAGA
>NC_041382.1:111788726-111790007 GCF_002162155.2 Triticum dicoccoides
TTCAACTAGTAATGGCGCACCACTCCCACGGTGCGCCATTAGTAGTTTTGAAAAAAAATTAATTTTTTTTACTAAATTTTTACTAATGGCGCACCGTGGAAGTGGTGCGCCATTACTAGTTCAACTAGTAATGGCGCACCACTCCCACGGTCCGCCATTAGTAGTTTTGAAAAAAAATTAATTTTTTTACTAATGGCGCACCGTGGGAGCGGTGCACCATTACTAGTTCAACTAGTAATGGCGCACCACTCCCACGGTGCGCCATTAGTAGTTTTGAAAAAATTTAAAAAAATTGTTACTAATGGTGCACCGTAGATGTGGTGCGCCATTAGTATATACTAATGGCGCACCACATGTCTGGTGCGCCATTAGTGTCATTTCCATCTATAGCCCTTTTCCTAGTAGTGCCTACAGGTCCACTTACGAGAGTGGGATCTGATAGATATGATAAGATAATATTTTTGGTATTTTTATGATAAAAGATGCAAAGTAAAATAAAGGCAAAGTAAATAGAAAAGGAAATAACTAAGTAGTAGGAGATCAATATGATAAAGATAGACCCGGGGGCCATAGGTTTCACTAGTGGCATCTCTCAAGAGCATAAGTATTCTACGGTGGGTGAACAAATTACTGTTGAACAATTGACAGAATTGAGCATAGTTATGAGAATATCTAGGTATGATCATGTATATAGGCATCATGTCCGAGACAAGTAGACCGACTCCTGCCTGCATCTACTATTATTACTCCACTCATCGACCGCTATCCAGCATGCATCTAGAGTATTAAGTTAAAAACAGAGTAACGCCTTAAGCAAGATGACATGATGTAGAGGGATAGACTCATGCAATATGAAGAAAACCCCATCTTGTTATCCTCGATGGCAACAATACAATATGTGCCTTGCTGCCCTTACTGTCACCGGGAAAGGACGCCGCAAGATTAAACCCAAAGCTAAGCACTTCTCCCATTGCAAGAAAGATCAATCTAGTAGGCCAAACCAAACTGATAATTCGAAGAGACTTGCAAAGATAACCAATCATACATAAAAGAATTCAGAGAAGATTCAAATATTATTCATAGATAGACTTGATCATAAACCCACAATTCATCGATCTCAACAAACACACCGCAAAAAGAAGATTACATCGAATAGATCTCCACAAGAGAGGGGGAGAACATTGTATTGAGATCCAAAAAGAGAGAAGAAGCCATCTAGCTACTAACTATGGACCCGTAGGTCTGAGGTGAACTACTCACACTTCATCGGAGGGGCTATGG
>NC_041382.1:111790555-111799831 GCF_002162155.2 Triticum dicoccoides
ATAGGAGGAAGGAGTGCATCGGTGGAGCAACAGGGGGGCCACGAGGGTGGAGGGCGCGCCCCCTACCTCGTGGCCTCCTCTTTTCTTTCTTGACATAGGGTCCAAGTCTCCCGGATCTTGTTTTTTGAGAAAATCACGTTCTCGAAGGTTTCATTCCGTTTGGACTCCGTTTGATATTCCTTTTCTTTGAAACCCTAAAACAGGCAAAAAACAACAATTCTAGGCCGGGCCTCCAGTTAATAGGTTAGTCCCAAAAATAATATAAAAGTGGATAATAAAGCCCAATAATGTCCAAAACAGTAGATAATATAGCATGGAGGAATCAAAAATTATAGATACGTTGGAGACGTATCAGCCGGCTCCCAGCAGCCGGCCCAGTCCTTTCTCGGGGGCCCACGCACCATTAACCAGATATGATGCAGTGGCTACAATGATCTCCCACCAGGTGGCGGGAATGTAGCCACACCTCCCCAACCGAACACGCGTCATTAGCAACATGGCTACAGTAGTCCGTAGCCGGCAGGAGTCGCGAGCAGCGAAGGCGGCCTGTCGGCTCCGTACCAGACCAGCCGGCGGGGCCCACCAGTCGGCGGGCCCCAGCAGTCGGCGGAGAAGCCAACGACTAGAGAGACTGACAGCCGGGCCTTACGCCCGGCCGGATTGCCATTGTACCCCTGGGGGTAGGCCTATATAAACCCCGTAGGGCACCCATGCAAAGGGTTCCCACCCGGTTAGGACTAGATTCATACCTAGGGGAGGAGAGAGCGAGCCTTGCCTTTTCCCACCTCTAGCATACAGCTCGAGGAGCACTATTGTACTCACTTGCGCCTTAGTGATCATGCGGAGACCCCACAGAGCAGGACTAGGGGTGTTATCTCCTAGGAGAGCCCCGAACCTGGGTAAAGTTCGCCGGCGTACGTGTCTACGCCTCATCCCGCTTCCATGCACCGGCGACGTTCTACTCGCTCCCACCATGATAAGACATCCATTGGCATATGTCGCACCCAACCCCCGACAAAGAGAGGGGGAGAATATTGTATTGAGATCCAAAAAGAGAGAAGAATCCATCTAGCTAATAACTATGGACCCAAAGGTCTGAGGTAAACTACTCACACCTCATCGGAGATGCTATGGTGTTGATGTAGAAGCCCTCCGTGATGGGTACCCCCTTCGGTGGAGCTCCGGAATAGGCCCCAAGATGGGATCTTGTGGATACAGATAGTTGCGGTGGTGGAATTAGGGTTTTGGCTCTGTATCTGATCGTTTGGGGGTATGTAGGTATATATAGCAGGAAGGAGTACGTCGGTGGAGCAACATGGGGCCCACGAGGGTGGAGGGCGCGCCTGGGGGGGGGGGGTAGGCGCGCCCCCTACCTCATGGCTTCTTCCTTTGTTTCTTGACATAGGGTCCAAGTCTCCTGGATCATGTTCGCTGAGAAAATCACGTTCCCGAAGGTTTCATTCCGTTTGATATTCCTTTTCTTCGAAACCCTAAAATAGGCAAAAAAAACAGCAATTCTGGGCTGGGCCTCCGGTTAATAGGTTAGTCCCAAAAATAATATAAAAGTGGATAATAAAGCCCAATAATGTCCAAAACAGTAGATAATATAGCATGGAGCAATCAAAAATTAAAGATATGTTGGAGACGTATCAGACATATCCCCTAAACCAACAGAAACAATATCCTTATTGCAGTCTATCTTAGCATTAACTGTATTCAAGAAGGGTCTACCAAATATAATGGGACAAAAGTTATCTTGTGGGGAACCAATAACAAGAAAATCAGCAGGATATTTAACTTTCCCACACTAGACTTCAACATCTCTAACAATCCCAACTGGTGAAATAGTGTCTCTATTGGCAAATTTAATAGTAACATCAATTTCCTCTATCTCAGCAGGTGCAATGTCATGCGTAATTTCTTTATATAGGGAATGAGGTATTGCACTTGCACTAGCACCCATATAACATAAGCCATGATAGCAATGATCTCCTATTTTAACAGAAATAACATGCATGCCTACAATAGGTCTATGTTTATTTTTAGTATCAGGTCTATTAATTCTAGCAGCTTCATCACAGAAATAAATAACATGCCCATCAATATTATCGGCCAAGAGATCTTTAACCATAGAAACACTAGGTTCAACTTTAATTTGTTCAACGGGAGTAGGTGTTCTAGTATTACTCTTACGAACCACAATTGAAGCTTTAGCATGATCCTTTATTCTAACAGGGAAAGGTGGTTTCTCAATATAAGTAGTCGGAACAACAGGATCATTATAAGTGATAGTATTTTCTTCAACTTTAATAGGTGCAACTACTTTTACTTCAATGGGAGGATTATATTTAAACCATTTCTCCTTAGAGAGATCAACATGAGTAGCAAAGGATTCACAGAAAGAAGCTACTATCTCAGAGTCAAGTGCATATTTAGTGCTAAATTCACGGAAAGCATCGGTATCCATAAAAGATTTAACACAATCAAACTTAGGTGTTATACATGATTCCTTACCTTCATCGAGATCCCAATCTTCAGAGTTGCGTTTAATTATTTCCAATAAATCCCATTTGAATTCAATAGTCTTAATCATAAAAGAGCCAGTACAAGAAGTATCGAGCATGGAGCGATTGTCGAGAGAAAGCCAAGCATAAAATTTTTGAATAATAATTTCTCTTGAAAGCTCATGATTGGGGCATGATTATAACATTGACTAAAGCCTCCCCCAAGCATGAGCGATGCTTTCTCCTTCACGAGGCCAAAAATTATATATATAATTACGATCACGATGAACAAGATGCATAGGATAAAACTTCTGATGAAATTCCAATTTCAATCGGTTGTAGTTCCATGATCCCATATCATCACATAGCCTAAACCATGTCAATGCCTTTCCCTTCAAAGATAAAGGGAATACCTTCGATAATATCCTTGGGCATACCTGCAAGCTTAAATAATCCACAAACTTCATCCACATAGAGTAGGTGCAAATCGGGATGCAATGTTCCATCTCCTGCAAAAGGATTAGCTAGCAGTTTCGGTATCATACCCGAAGAAATTTCGAAGTAAACATTTTCAGTAGGTTTAGTGGGTTGAGTAGCAACTCTTTGCTCTACTGCTTGGGGTGAAGATACCCCAAACAAGCCCCTCAAAGGATTATGTGCCATAGTAACAAGTGACAGTAAATTTCAGCACACTATATAAATTTTTCCTTACCAAATTCCACCTATCAAAGGCGCTTCACTCCCCAGAAATGGTGCCAGAAAAGAGTCTTAATGACCCACAAGTGTAGGGGATCTATTGTAGTCCTTTCGATAAGTAAGAGTGTCGAACCCAACGAGGAGCAGAAGGAAATGATAAGCAGTATTCAGCAAGGTATTCTCCGCAAGCACTGAAATTATCGGTAACATATAGTTTTGTGATAAGGTAATTTGTAACGGATAACAAGTAATAAAAGTAAATAAGGTGCCGCAAGATGGCCCAATATTTTTTGTAGCAAAGGAAAAACCTGGACAAACTCTTATACAAGGTAAAGCTCTCCCGAGGACACATGGGAATTATCGTCAAGCTAGTTTTCATCACGCTCATATGATTCACGTTCGGTACTTTGATAATTTGATATATGGGTGGACCGGTGCTTGGGTATTGTCCTTCCTTGGACAAGCATCCCACTTATGATTAACCCCTATTGCAAGAATCTGCAACTACAGCAGAAGTATTAAGGTAAATCTAACCATAGCATGAAACATATGGATCCAAATCAGCCCCTTACGAAGCAACGCATAAACTAGGGTTTAAGCTTCTGTCACTCTAGCAACCCATCATCTACTTATTACTTCCCAATGCCTCCCTCTAGGCCCAAACAATGGTGAAGTGTCATGTAGTCGACGTTCACATGACACCACTAGAGGAAAGACAACATACATCTCATCAAAATATCGGACGAACACCAAATTCACATGACTACTTATAGCAAGACTTCTCCCATGTCCTCAGGAACAAACGTAACTACTCACAAATCATATTCATGTTCACAATCAGAGGGGTATTAATATGCATAATGGATCTGAACATATGATCTTCCACCAAGTAAAGCAACTAGCATCAACTACAAGGAGTAATCAACACTACTAGCAACCCAAAGGTACCAATCTGTGGTTTTGAGACAAAGATTGGATACAGGAGATGAACTAGGGTTTGAGATGAGATGGTGTTGGTGAAGATGTTGATGGAGATTGACCCCCTCCTGATGAGAGGATCGATGATGATGATGGTGGTGATGATTTCCCCCTCCCGATGGGAAGTTTCCCTTGCAGAACAGCTCCGGCGGAGCCCTAGATTGGTTCCGCCAAGGTTCCGCCTCGTGGCGGCGGAGTTTCATCCCGAAAGCTTGCTTATGATTTTTTTCCTTGATGAAAGACTCCATATAGCCAAAGATGGGCCTCAGAGGGCTGCCAGGGGGCCCACGAGGCAAGGGGGCGCGCCCAGGGGGGTAGGGCGTGCCCCCCACCCTCGTGGACGGTGGGTGGACCCCCTCTGGTACTTCTTTCACCCAATATTTTTTTTATTCTGAAACGTGCTCTCGTGAAGTTTCAGGACTTTTGGAGATGTGCAGAATAGGTCTATAATATTTGCTCCTTTTCCAGCCTAGAATTCCAGCTGTCGGCATTCCTCCTCTTCATGTAAACCGTGTAAAATAAGAGAGAATAGGCATAAGTATTATGACATAATGTGTAATAACAGCCCATAAATGCAATAAATATCGATATAAAAGCATGATGCAAAATGGACGTATCAGATATAAACCCCATCTTTTTATCCTCGATGGCAACAATACAATACGTGCCTTGCTGCCCCTACTGTCACTGGGAAAGGACACCGCAAGATTGAAACCAAAGCTAAGCACTTCTCCCATTGCAAGAAAGATCAATCTAGTAGGCCAAACTAAACTGAAAATTTGAAGAGACTTGCAAAGATATCAAATCATGCATATAAAAATTCAGAGAAGAACCAAATAATATTCATAGATAATCTTGTTCATAAACCCACAATTCATCAGATCTCGGAAAACACACCGCAAAAGAGTATTACATCAAATAGATCTCCAAGAACATCAAGGAGAACTTTGTATTGAGAATCAAAGAGAGAGATAAGAATCCATCTAGCTAATAACTATGGACCCGAAGGTCTGTGATAACTATTCATGCTTCATCGGAGAGGCTATGGTGTTGATGTAGAAGCCCTCCATGATCGATTCCCCCTCCGGCAGATTGCCGAAAAAGGTCCCTAGATGGGATCTCACGGGTACAGAAGGTTGCGGCGGTGGAAAAGTGGTTTTGTGGCTCTCTGCGATGTTTCTAGGGTATAAGAGTATATAGGCGGAAGAAGTACATTGGTGGATCTACGAGGGGTCCACGAGGGTGGGGGCACGCATACCCCCTGGGCGCGCCCTCCTGCCTTGTGGCCGCCTTGTGGCATTCCAGACTTCAACTCCAAGTCTTCTGGTTTGCTTTCGGTCCCAGAAAGATCATCATGAAGGTTTCATTCCATTTGGATTCCGTTTGATATTCTTTTTCTGCGAAACTCTAAAATAGGCAAAAAAATAGAAACTCGCACTGGGCCTCCGGTTAATAGGTTAGTCCCAAAAATAATATAAAAGAGCATAGTAAAGCCCATTAAACATCCAAAACAGATAATATAATAACATGGAACAATCAAAAATTATAGATACGTTGGAGATGTATCATGGCCTTCATGGGATACAATCGATGGCGGCCTCCTGTGTTCTACTTCTCCTCGATGATGGCGGCGGGCGGGGACGTGATGGTCGTCACCTCGTCGACATCCGCGTAGCCACGTCAGCTCATCGACATCTGCGGCGGCTTCTTTCTCTGCCTGCATGTCGCGGCTACGCGTGCATGGATGGTGGATGGCGCGGTCGCAGACACTGGAGGCGATGTACGGCGCGGCGGCGTCGAGGGCAGCGACGATGCCCGTGCCACCGTGCTCCCCGACAAGCTAGCGTGGAGCAAGCCGGCACTCTTCCTTAAGCTGTATTGGAAAGGCCAGCTGCAGAACCACTCGCTGGTTTAGTGCGGCAACTACCTCCGACGGGCTAGGCGAGGTAGGTGGAGAAGCGAGTTGCCTCTCTCGTAACTGTCGGGCTCGGCGGGCCACCCAGATGGATTTTATGCTGGAGAACTGCTCTTCCTGCTCGTCGGATGCCGCCGAAAGAGTGGACAAAATGGTGGAAGGAGGAGCTTGGCCGACGTCCTTCTCCTGAATGGATGTGTGTGGCTGGAGTTGGTTTCTCGCATTCCACGCGGGGTTAAACGTAGGTTTTTGAATGCGGCGAGGAGGCGGGTATAGCTAGGAGTGCAGCGGGCGGCGCCCTGGGCTGGCGCGCCGCTTCAAATGGCGGACGCCGTGAGAGGCCGCATCCGCCCTGACCCCCTTGACCGTGGACCTTGACGGTGTACGTCACCTTGTGTCCAAATCTGAGATGCCACGTGTACCAGATGAATGACTCCAAGTTCAACCACCGTGATGCTAGGTGCGAGCTGAGGAACACTATTGGAGACACCCCCTCATAATTTTCCTAGAGATAAATACACTCATGGTCATTGAAGTTGAGGTCGAAGCATAATACGGTCATTGGACTTCAGAATACACTCAATAGAATCATTGAATACGAGTTACAGTAATTATACGGTCACTGGCTCGCCATAGAGCTCCGTATTTTGTCTAGTTGACTGGTCAAATTTGTATACGTCGAACCTACTATTGCATTGTCATTACTACGTTCTGCCTGTCTCATGGGTCCGACCGGTCAACTGATGAAATAAATAAACATGTAAAAAACAACGACTATGCACGCAGAATCCGGAATCTCCGTACACTTGAATGCTAATGTACAGATCTTTTCTTTTAAAATAATACCCATGCATGCACACACGACACACACCACATCCGCACACAACACATGGATACCCGTGCCTGCCTTCTCGTGCGCCATTTGCGGCTAGATGGAAGGAGGCTGCGTATGCATGCCAGATGACCGCACCCACACATAGCCGGTCACGTGCTCTGCTCTGCTTGACCCATCATGCAGTACCACCATGGCCACCACACCCAGCAGCAGTAGCCAACAAGCAAGGAGACCTCTCCGCGTGCCACTGCAGCAGCAGCTGATTGCACGAGAAGGCAGGCACCCACCATCGTGGCCTTCACTGTCTGGTTCATCGTCCTACAGCCAAGCTTGTCCAAAACAGCACCCTGCTGTGCCATCTCTTGCAACACCTCTTTGTCGTCGTTGCTCGACGACCAAATGGAGACGAAGACAAGGCGGAGACGGCTTTGGCCTTAGAGCACCGGTGGAATGCACGCGCGCACACAAGGACATACGGACATTGGAGCACTGGCCAACCCCTTCATCGCCCTTGACATGCTCATGTTTTTTCTTGTGCTCGATGTCTACTGCGCTCGACGTGCTCCTGCATCACATGCTTGGTGTCAATGTGCTCTTGCATGTAGTCCTGCTCATGCGTGAACCACTATTGATCACTGTTGAGTATCATTGTTAGATTAGAAATATAGGATAGACTAGGAAATATTCTGACTTGCCGTGTACTCCAAGATGACCATGTACTCCTATATATATGCCCACGGGGCTCAAGCAATACAATAAACTATTCCATCACATCCCTCTCTACCTTCTAACAATCACCATGCCGGATCAGCCCCCTAGAGAACCACATCGCCTTGCCACCATGGGTCCACGGCCCTAACTCATGCTCTACATCTTGTGCCTCCCGCCATCGGCCATCTAGTCAGTATCATCATCATCTGAGTCCTAGAGGATCTCACCCACATCATCATTAGGCATGCAGTCGCCTTCATGGACAACGTGCACAGAAGGAGTAGAGGCGAGGTTGTCGCTACCTTTGTCTCCGGCTAGTCGTTGAGAAACGACGACAAAGAGGTGCTGCAAGAGATGCGTAGGCGATGTTGTGTGCGAGCTTTGTCGTAGCACGATGAACCAGACATCGCCGCAGATGGCGCACGCCTCCATGCAGCCGAGTGTGTGTGTGCATGCATGTGTTATTCACGTGCATTCTGCGGCCGAGTGTATGTGCATGCATGTGTTGTGTATGTGTGTTGTGTGCTATATGATGTGCGCGTATGTGCATGAGTTAGTGCGTTGGTAATACGTCCATTTTGCATCATGCTTTCATATCGATATTGATTGCATTATGGGCTGTTATTACACATTATGTCACAATACTTATGCATTTTCTCTCTTATTTTACAAGGTTTACATGAAGAGGGAGAATGCCGATAGCTAGAATTCTGGGATGGAAAAGGAGCAAATATTAGAGACCTATTCTGCACAACTCCAAAAGTCCTAAAACTCCACGAAAATCAGTTTTGGACTATATTAAAAATATTGGACGAAGAAAGCACCAGAGGGGGGCCACCCATTGTCCACGAGGGTGGAGGGCGCGCCCTACCCCCCTGGGCGCACCCCCTGCCTCGTGGGCCACCTGGAAGCCCCCCGATGCCCATCTTCTTCTATAAGGTGTCTTTTGCCCTGGAAAAAAAATAAGAAGGAAGCTTTCGGGACAAAGCGCCGCCGTCTTGAGGCGGAACCTTGGCGGAACCAATGTAGGGCTCCAGCGGCGCTATTCTGCCGGGGAAACATCCCTCTGGGAGGGGGAAATCGTCACCATCGTCATCACCATCGATCCTCTCATCGGAGGGGGTCAATCTCCATCAACATCTTCACCAGCACCATCTCCTCTCAAACCCTAGTTCATCTCTTGTATCCAATCTTTGTCTCAAAACCTTAGATTGGTACCTGTGGGTTGCTAGTAGTGTTGATTACTCCTTGTAGTTGATGCTAGGTGGAAGATTATATGTTCAGATCCTTTATGCACATTATACCCCTCTGATTATGAACATGAATAAGATTTGTGAGTGGTTATGTTTGTTCCTGAGAACATAGGAGAAGTCTTGTTATAAGTAGTCATGTGAATTTGGTGTTCGTTCGATATTTTGATGAGATGTATGTTGTCTTTCCTCTAGTGGTGTTATGTGAACATCGACTACATGACACTTCACCATTGTTTGGGCCTAGGGGGAGGCATTGGGAAGTAATAAGTAGATGATGGGTTGCTAGAGTGACAAAAGCTTAAACCCTAGTTTATGTGTAGCTTCGTAAGGGGCTAATTTGGATCCATATGTTTAATGCTATGGTTAGGTTTACCTTGATTCTTC
>NC_041382.1:111800249-111812640 GCF_002162155.2 Triticum dicoccoides
TGTCCAAGGAAGGGCAGTACCCAAGCACCGGTCCACCCACATATCAAATTATCAAAGTAACGAACGTGAATCATATGAGCATGATGAAAACTAGCTTGACGATAATTCCCATGTGTCCTCGGGAGCGCTTTCCTTTATATAAGAGTTTGTCCATGCTTGTCCTTTGCTACAAAAAGGATTGGGCCACCTTGCTACAGCTTGTTTACTTTTGTTACTTGTTACCCGTTACGAATTACCTTATCACAAAACTATCTATTACCGATAATTTCAGTGCTAGTAGAGAATACCTTACTGAAAACGGCTTGTCATTTTATTCTGCTCCTCGTTGGGTTCGACACTCTTACTTGTCAAAAGGACTACGATAGATCCCCTATACTTGTGGATCATCAAGACACTTTTTTGGCGCTGTCGCCGGAGAGTGAAGCGCCTTTGGTAGGTGGAATTTGGTAAGGAAAAATGTATATAGTGTGCTGAAATTTACTGTCACTTGTTACTATGGAAAATAATCCTTTGAGGGGCTTGTTCGGGGTATCTTCACCTCGACCAATAGAGCAAGGAGTTTCTCCTCAACGTATTAAACCTACTGAAAAATTTTACTTTGAAATTCCTTCGGGTATGATAGAGAAACTGCTAGCTAATCCTTTTACAGGAGATGGCACATTACATCCCGATATGCACCTAATCTATGTGGATGAAGTTTGTGGATTATTTAAGCTTGCTAGTATGCCCGAGGAGGTTATCAAGAAGAAGTTCTTCCCTTTATCTTTGAAGTTAAAAGCATTGACATGGTTTAGGCTATGTGATGATATTGGATCATGGAACTACAACCGATTGAAATTGGAATTTCATCAGAAGTTTTATCCTATGCATCTGGTTCATCGTGATCGTAATTATATATATAATTTTTGGTGTTGCGAAGGAGAAAGTATGGCTCAAGCTTGGGGGAGGCTTAAGTCAATGTTATATTCATGCCCCAATCACGAGCTCTCAAGATAAATTATTATTAAAAAATTATGCTTGGCTTTCTCTCAATAATCGCTCCAAGCTCGATACTTCTTGTACTGGCTCTTTTATGATGAAGACTATTGAATTGGGATTTATTGGAAAGAATTAAACGCAACTCTAAATATTGGGAACTAGACAAAGGTAAGGAGTCAGGTATAACACCTTAGTTTGATTGTGTTAAATCTTTTATGGATACCGATGCTTTTCATGAATTTAGCACTAAATATGGACTTGACTCTAAGATAGTAGCTTCTTTCTGTGAATAATTTGCTACTCATGTTGATCTCCCTAAGGAGAAGTGGTTTAAATATCATCCTCCCATTGAAGTAAAAGTAGTTGAACCTATTAAAGTTGAAGAAAAGACTATCACTTATAATGTTGATCCTGTTGTTCCTACCGCTTATATTGAGAAACCACCTTTCCATGTTAGAATAAAGGATCATGCTAAAGCTTCAACTATGGTTCGTAAGATTAATGCTAGAACACCTACACCTTCTGAGCAAATTAAAGTTGAACCTAGTATTGCTATGGTTTAGGATCTCTTGGTCGATAATATTGATGGGCATGTTATTTACTTCTGTGATGAAGCTGCTAGAATTGCTAGACCCGATACTAAAAATAAACCTATACCTGTTGTTGGCATGCCTGTTGTTTCTTTTAAAATAGGAGATCACTGTTATCATGGCTTATGTGATATGGGTGCTAGTGTCAATGCAATACCTTATACTTTATATAAAGAAATTACGCATGATATTGCACCTGCTGAGATAGAAGATATTGATGTTACTATTAAGCTTGCCAATAGAGATACTATTTCACCAGTTGGGATTGTTAGAGATGTTGAAGTATAGTGTGGGAAAATTAAATATCCTACTTATTTTCTTGTTCTTGCTTCCCCACAAGATGACTTTTGTCCCATTATATTTGGTAGACCCTTCTTGAATACTGTTAATGCTAAAATAGACTGCGAAATTGATATTGTTACTGTTGGTTTAGGGGATATGTCTAATGATTTCAATTTTGCTAAATTCCATAGACTACCCCATGATAAAGAATTGCCTAGTAAAGATGAAATTATTGGTCTTGCTTCTATTGTCGTGCCTCCTAATGATCCTTTTGAACAATATTTGCTAGACCATGAAAATGATATGTTTATGAATGAAAGAAGGGAAATAGATGAAGTATTCTTTAAACAGGGACCTATTTGAAACACAACTTGCTAGTTGAAATTCTAGGGGATCCTCCTCCACCCAAGGGTGATCCCATGTTTGAGCTTAAACCATTACCCGATACTCTTAAATATGCTTATCTTGATGAAAAGAAGATATATCCTGGTATTATTAGTGCTAACCTTTCAGAGGAGGAAGAAGGGAAATTATTGAAAACTCTGAAGAAGCACCGTGTTGCTATTGGATATACTCTTGATGATCTTAAGGGCATTAGTCCCACTCTATGCCAGCACAAAATAAAATTGGAGAAAGACGCTAAACCGGTTGTTGATCACCAACGACGGTTAAATCCTAAGATGAAGAAGTGGTAAGAAAAGAAATACTAAAGCTTCTGGAGGCATATATAATTTATCCTGTTGCTGACAGTCAGTGGGTAAGTCCTGTCCATTGTGTCCCTAAGAAGGGAGGTATTACTGTTGTTCCTAATGATAAAGACGAATTGATCCCACAAAGGATTGTTACAGCTTATAGAATGGTAATTGATTTCCGCAAATTATATAAAGCTACTACAAAGGATCATTACCCTTTACCTTTTATTGATCGAATCCTAGAAAGATTATCCAAACATACACATTTTTTCTTTCTAGATGATTACTCTAGTTTCTCTCAAATACATGTGTCAAAAGAGGATCAGGAAAAGACCACTTTTACTTGCCCTTTTGGTACCTTTGCTTATAGACGTATGCCTTTTGGTTTATGATATGCACCTGCTACCTTTCAAAGATGTATGACTGCTATATTCTCTGACTTTTGTGAAAATATTGTTGAGGTTTTCATGGATGATTTCTCCATGTATGGAACTTCTTTTGATAATTGCTTAAGCAACCTTGATCAAGTTTTGCAGAGATCTGAAGAAACTAATCTTGTCTTGAATTGGGAGAAGTGCCACTTTATGGTTAATGAAGGTATTGTCTTGGGGCATAAAATTTCTAAAAGAGGTATTGAAGTTGATAAAGCTAAAGTTGATGCTATTGAAAAGATGTCGTGTCCTAAGAACATTAAAGGTATAAGAAGTTTCGTTGGTCAAGCCAGTTTTATAGGAGGTTCATTAAAGACTTCTCAAAAATTTCTAGGCCTCTGAATAATCTCTTACAAAAAGATGTTCCTTTCGTCTTTGACAATGATTGTGTAGAAGCATTTGAAATACTTAAGAAAGCCTTGATTTCTGCAGCTATTGTTCATCCACCTGATTGGAATTTACCCTTTGAAATTATGTGTGATGCTAGTGATTATGCTGTAGGTCCTGTTCTATGACAAAGAGTTGATAAGAAATTAAATGTTATCCAATATGCTAGTAAAACTCTAGATAGTGCCCAGAGAAATTATGCTACTACTAAAAAAGAATTTTAGCAGTTGTATTTGCTTGTGATAAGTTCAGACCTTATATTGTTGATTCTAAAGTAACTGTTCACACTGATCATGTTGATATTAAATACCTTATGGAAAAGAAAGATGCTACAAGAATTTGATTTGCATATTATTGATAGGAAGGGAGCTGAGAACCCCATTGCAGAAAACTTGTCTAGGTTAGAAAATGTTCTTGATGACCCACTCCCTATTGATGATAGTTTTCCTAATGAAAAATTAGTTCTCATAAATGCTTCTTTTACTGCTCCATGGTATGCTGATTATGCTAATTACATTGTTGCTAAATTTATACCACCTAGTTTCACATACCAGCAAAAGAAAAAAGTTTTTCTATGATTTAAGACAATACTTCTGGGATGACCCACACCTTTATAAAGAAGTAGTAGATGGTGTTATTAGATGTTGTGTACCTGAGCATGAACAGGAACAGATCCTACGCAAGTGTCACTCCAAGGCTTATGGAGGACACCACACTGGAGATAGAACTGCACATAAGGTATTGCAATCTGGTTTTTATTGGCCTACTCTTTTCAAAGATGCACGTAAGATAATTTCAGTGCTTGCACAGAATACCTTACTAAAAACTGCTTGTCATTTCCTTCTGCTCCTCATTGGGTTCGACACTTTTACTTATCGAAAGGACTACGATGGATGCCCTATACTTGTGGGTCATCAGTTGGTGTGTGTACATGTGTGGCTGCATGCGTCCTGTACATGCGTGGCTGCTTGCGTGGTTATCAATATAAAATATAAAATATCTTCAACTTAGCATCCTGATGTATCGTCTCTAGTGGTTAGTGAACAATTCATGTTCTTTTATTTGTTTATTCCGCTAACTGACATGTGGAACCACAAGGCAGAGAAAGGACATGTTGTACTAGGCGCCACATAGACTGTTTGGCCAGTCAACAAGTGCCACACAGATAGGATACCGAGCTATACGATGAACCAATGACCGTACAATCATCACATCTCGTATTCAGTGACCGTATTGAGCGTATTCTGAAGTCCAATGACCGTAATGTGCTTCGTCCTCAACTTCAGTGACCGCCGGTGTATTTATCTCATTTTCCTATTCCTGTGTTTTAAGTTCCTACGAAGATAGAGTTGTTCGGTTCAACCGCCTCCCTAGGTGTTTGGAGAGGAATTGGCCAGCGCGAGGCGGTTCTATAGGTGGGCAGGCGGCAAAAATAGGGGAAAGTATGAAAGGTTCCTTGCAGACGCTCCACCGCAAGGTTCCTTGCTCCTTCTCGGTCGTCGAGAATCTATATTCTTCCCCTCTTTTTTTACGTGAGCTTTGTTCATCTTTTTGCCAACACGCGAGACATCTAGCATCAAGGTGCACGTGTCATGCAAGAAAATGGAGATAATCAGATAAGCAGTGCGTAAGTGAGTCATGTACTTCGATGGCACCTACTATGCAATATTTTTTCTCCTCGATGGCACGTGAATAGTGCACGTACTCAATGACGGAGCACGGGATGGTAGCCATGACATGGTTAGCCCTTTTTTGGAGAGAGTACATCCTAAATAACTTTGATGTGTCCCGTCAACTTGCAGAACGACGAGAAGCTTGCTTACTACGCCTTCTCCCTCTCCAACATGTGCGCGGTGGCTCACTGCACGAGGAAGAACTTTTGCTTACAAGCGGCGGACGTGCAGTAGTTCATTTGGTATCAGATTGCCAGAAGTACTATTGTAGTACCATCATTATTGTTCGACTTCCGGAAGAGGCGAAGAGCCAAGCACAAGGTCACCTCCTAACCTTAGGCTAGCCATAGTGGGAGTAACATAACGCATCCCATGACATATATGCTTATGTGGCATGGAGTTAATGAGGAGAGAGGTGTTTGTAGTAGCATACTGGCGCTGTTTGGATCCATGGGTTAAGTTAGTTGGGTTAGTTCGGACTCAACTAACCTAAAAATATCCAAACAGGAGGGTTAGTATGGGTTAGATACCCATCCAAAAAATCTAACCCACTCAAGAGGTGCTTATTTGGGTTAGTTCTTCTTGGGGCCACTAAAAACACCTTTTCTCTCGCCCTCCCCGCTGCAGATCCCTCCCCACTTCCTCGAAGCTTCTCGTCCTCTCCCTCCCTCTCTCTCGCACCACTCGTGAAGGTGCCTCGCCGTATCGTCTGCGCTCCATCTAACCCTTCCATCCAAACACCTCTTTGGCTAGAGTTAGTTCAGGGTTAGAATCTAACTCTAACCTCTAACTGGGTTAGAGTATCCAAACATGGCCAATATGTTACCGTAACATAATGCACCCCAATGCAAAATGAGTCTACAACATAATCAATGAAGGCTTGCATGACACTACATTTATGTTACTACCCACTATTATGATAGTAACATAAATTAGTAACATGCATATGTTACTAGTCTAAATTATTGCCCACTATGAATAGCCTTAGTAGGTGATACGTCTCCAACGTATCTATAATTTTTGATTGCTCCATGCTATATTATCTATTGTTTTGGACTATATTGGACTTTATTTTCCACTTTTATATTATTTTTGGGACTAACCTATTAACCGAAGGCCCAGCCCAGAATTGCTGTTTTTTGACTATTTCAGTGTTTCGAATAAACAGAATATCAAACGGAGTCCAAACGGAATAAAACCTTCAGGAACGTGATTTTCTCACCGAACGTGATCCAGGAGACTTGGACCCTGCTCCAAGGAACAAAAGAGGCGGTCACGGGGGTGGGGGAAGCCCCCCTAGGGCGCACCCCCTGCCTCATGGGCCCCTCGGTGCTCCTCCGGCGTACTCCTTCCTCCTATATATACCTACGTACCCCAAAACGATCAGAACAGGAGGCAAAAACCTAATTCCACCGCCGCAACTTTCTGTATCCACGAGATCCCATCGTGGGGCCTGTTCCGGAGCTCCGCCGGAAGAGGGCCGTCATCACGGAGGGCTTCTACATCATCCTAGCCTCTCTAATGAAGTGTGAGTCGTTTACCTCAGACCTTCGGGTCCATAGTTAGTAGCTAGATGGCTTCTTCTCTCTCTTTGAATCTCAATACAAAGTTCTCCCCCTCTCTTGTGGACATCTATTCGATGTAATCTTCCTTTTGCGGTGTGTTTGTTGAGACCGATGAATTGTGGGTTTATGATCAAGTCTATCTATGAATAATATTTCAATCTTCTCTGAATTCTTTTATGTATGATTGGTTATCTTTGCAAGTCTCTTCAAATTATCCGTTTGGTTTGGCCAACTAGATTGGTAGTTCTTGCCATGGGAGAAGTGCTTAGCTTTGGGTTCGATCTTGCGGTGTCCTTACCCAGTGACAGAAGGTGCAGGAAGGCATGTATTGTATCGTTGCCATCAAGGATAACAAGATGGGGTGTATTTCATATTACATGAATTTATCTCTCTACATCATGTCATCTTGCTTAAGGCGTTACTCCGTTTTTAACTTAATACTCTAGATGCATGCTGGATAGCGGTCGATGAGTGGAGTAATAGTAGTAGATGCAGAATCGTTTCGATCTACTTGTCACGGACGTGATGCCTATATACATGATCATGCCTAGATATTCTCATAACTATGCTCAATTCTGTCAATTGCTCAACAGTAATTTGTTCACACACCGTAGAATACTTATGATCTTGAGAGAAGCCACTAGTGAAACCTATGGCCCCCGGGTCTATTCTCATCATATCAATCTCTATCACTTTAATCTTGCTTTGCTTTTTTACTTTGCCTTTACTTTTTACTTTGCATCTTTATACCAAAAATATCAAAAATATTATATCTATCAGATCTCACTCTCGTAAGTGACCGTGAAGGGATTGACAACCCCTAATCGCGTTGGTTGCGAGTAGCTATCGCATTGTGCAGGTATGAGGGACTTGAGCGTGGCCTCCTACTGGATTGATACCTTGGTTCTCAAAAACTAAGGGAAATACTTATGCTACTCTCCTGCATCATCCCTTCCTCTTCGGGGAAAACCAACGCAAGCTCAAGACGTAGCAAGAAGGATTTCTGGCGCCGTTGTCGGGAAGGTTCGTGCAAGTCAAGATTTGACTCCCGACAATGAGCCATTTCTGGCGCCGTTGCCAGGGAGTCTACGCAAAAAGTCAACATACCAAGTACCCATCACAATCCCTATCTCTCGCATTACATTATTTGCCATTTGCCTCTCGTTTTCCTCTCCCCCCAATTCACCCTTGCCGTTTTATTCGCCCTCTCTCTATCCTCCCTCTCTATTTGCCTCTTTTTGCCCGCTTGCTTTTTGTTTGCCCGTGTGTTAGATTGCTTGTTTGTTGCGATGGCTCAAGATACTACTAAATTGTGTGACTTCACCAATACCAATAATAATGATTTCCTTAGCACTCTGATTGCTCCTCTTACCGATGTTGAATCTTGTGAAATTAATACTGCTTTGTTGAATCTTGTTATGAAAGATCAATTCGCCGGCCTTCCTAGTGAAGATGCCGCTACTCATATGAATAGCTTCGTTGATTTATGTGATATGCAAAAGAAAAAAGATGTCAATAATGATGTCGTTAAATTGAAGCTATTTCCTTTTTCACTTAGAGATCATGCTAAAGCTTGGTTTTCGTCTTTGCCTAAGAATAGTATTGATTCATGGAACAAGTGCAAAGATGCTTTTATCTCTAAGTATTTTCCTCCCGCTAAGATCATCTCTCTTAGAAACGATATTATGACCTTTAAACAACTTGATCATGAACATGTTGCACAAGCTTGGGAGAGAATGAAATTAATTATACGCAATTGCCCTACTCATGGTTTGAATTTGTGGATGATCATACAAATTTTTTATGCCAGATTGAATTTTGCTTCTAGAAATCTTTTAGATTTGGCCACGAGAGGCACTTTTATGGAAATCACTTTAGGATATGCTACTAAACTCCTAGATGATATTATGGTTAATTATTCTCAATGGCATACTAAAAGATCTTCTAATGAAAAAGTGCATGCGATAGAAGAAATCAACGTTTTGAGTGGAAAGATGGTTGAACTTATGAAATTATTTGCCGCTAAGAGTGTTTCTTGTGATCCTAATGATATGCCTTTGTCTACTTTGATTGAGAATAATAATGAATCTATGGATGTGAATTTTGTTGGTAGGAATAATTTTGGTAACAACGCTTATAGAGGGAATTTTAATCCTAGGCCATATCCTAGTAATCCTTCTAATAATTATGGGAATTCCTACAACAACTCTTATGGAAATTATAATAAGATGCCCTCTGAATTTGAGAATAGTGTTAAAGAGTTTATGAATTCACAAAAGAATTTTAATGCTTTGCTTGAGGAGAAATTGCTTAAAGTTGATGATTTGGCTAGAAACGTTGATAGAATTTCACTTGAGGTTGATTCTTTAAAGCTTAGATCTATTCCTCCTAAGCATGATATCAATGAGCCTCTCAAAGCCATGAGAGTTTCCATTGATGAGTGCAAGGAAAGAGCCACTAGGATGCGTGCTTCCAAAGATGCCTTTATTAAAGCGTGTTCTTCCAATTCCTATGAAAATCAAGATGAAGATCTAAAAGTTATTGATGTGTCCCCTATTAAATCTTTCTTTTGAAATATGAATCTTGATGAAACTGAATGTGATCTTCCTTTACCTAGAAGGCGTTCTAAAAATTCGGAGTATTTAGATCTTAATGATGAAATTGATGAAAGTGGGATTGAAAGAAATATAAACCTAGATGTTGCTAAACCCACTATATTGGATTTCAAGGAATTTAATTATGAAAGTTGCTCTTTAATTTATTGTATTTCCTTCTTGCAATCCGTGCTAAATTCTCCACATGCTTATAGTCAAAATAAAGCCTTCACCGAACATATTGTTGATGCCTTGATGCAATCTTATGAAGAAAAACTTGAGTTGAAAGTTTCTATCCCTAGAAAACTCTATGATGAGTGGGAACCAACTATTAAAATTAAAATTAAAAATCATGAGTTTTATGCTTTGTGTGATTTGGGTGCTAGTGTTTCTACTATTCCCAAGACTTTGTGTGATTTACTAGATTTCCGTGATTTTGATGATTGCTCTCTAAACTTGCATCTTGTGGATTCCACTATTAAGAAACCTAAGGGAAGGATTAATGATGTTCTTATTGTTGCAAATAAGAATTATGTGCCTGTAGATTTCATTGTTATTGATATAGATTGCAATCCTTCTTGCCCTATTATTCTTGGTAGACCTTTCCTTAGAATGGTTGGTGCAATTATTGATATGAAGGAAGGGAATATTAGATTTCAATCATTAAAAAAGGGAATGGAAAACTTTCCTAGAAAGAAAATAAAATTACCATATGAAAATATCATGAGAGCCACTTATGGATTGCCTACCAAAGATGGCAATACCTAGATCTATCCTCGCTTTTATGCCTAGCTAGGGGCGTTAAACGATAGCGCTTGTTGGGAGGCAACCCAATTTTATTTTTATTCCTTGCCTTTTTATCCTGATTAGTAATAAATAAATTATTTAGCCTCTGTTTTGGTTGTGTTTTTTTTGTTTAATTAGTGTTTGTGCCAAGTAGAACCGTTGGGAAGACTTGGGGAAAGTCTTGTTGAACTTGCTGTAAAAAAACAGAAACTTTAGCGCTCACGAGAACTGCTGTCATTTTTATTTGAAGAGTGCTATTTAGTTAATTATTTTTGCAGATGATTAATAGATACATTCCTCACGTCCAGAAATTTATTTTAGAATGTTTGGGGTTCCAGATCTTGCGCTAGCTACAGATTACTACAGACTGTTCTGTTTTTGACAGATTCTGTTTTTCGTGTGTTGTTTGCTTATTTTGATGAATCTATGGCTAGTAAATAGTTTATAATCCATAGAGAAGTTGGAATACAGTAGGTTTAACACCAATATAAATAAATAATGAGTTCATTACAGTACCTTGAAGTGGTCTTTTGTTTTCTTTTGCTAACGGAGCTCATGAGTTTTCTATTTTGAGTTTTGTGTTGTGAAGTTTTCAAGTTTTGGGTGAATTCTTTTGATGGATCATGGAACAAGGAGTGGAAAGAGCCTAAGCTTGGGGATGCCCATGGCACCCACAAGATAATCCAAGGACCCCAAAAAGTCAAAGCTTGGGGATGCCCCGGAAGGCATCCCCTCTTTCGTCCACTTCCATCGGTAATTTACTTGGAGTTATATTTTTATTCACCAACATGATATGTGTTTTGCTTGGAGCGTCTTGTATTATTTGTGTCTTTGTGTCTTTTTGTCTTAGTATGCCACAATCATCCTTGCTGTACACACCTTTTGAGAGAGCCATACATGAATTAAAATTTGATAGAATACTCTATGTGCTTCACTTATATCTTTTGAGCTAAGTAGTTTTGCTCTATGTGCTTCACTTATATCTTTTGAGCTAAGTAGTTTTGCTCTATGTGCTTCACTTATATCTTTTGAGCTAGTTAATTTTGCTCTATGTGCTTCACTTATATCTTTTGAGCGTTATAATTTTTCTCTATGTGCTTCACTTAGATCTTTTAGAGCACGGTGGTGGATTTGTTTTAAAGAAACTATTGATCTCTCATGCTTCACTTAAATTATTTTGAGAGTCTCTTAATAGCATGGTAATTTGCTTAATAATAATATGCTTGGTATTCAAGATTTGTGAAACTTTCTTTTGAGTGTGTTGAATACTAAGAAAAAATTGAAGCATGATAATTGTTTTGAGATATGGGGGTGAGAATATTAAAGTCATGCTAGTTGAGATGTTGTGAATTTAAAGAATACTTGTGTTAAAGTTTGTGATTCCTGTAGCATGCACGTATGGTGAACCGTTATGTTACGAAGTCGGGGCATGATTTATTTATTGATTGTCTTCCTTATGAGTGGCGGTCGGGGACGAGCGATGGTTTTTTCCTACCAATCTATCCCCCTAGGAGCATGCGCGTAATACTTTTCTTTGATAACTTCTAGATTTTTGCAATAAGTATATGAGTTCTTTATGACTAATGTTGAGTCCATGGATTATACGCACTCTCACCCTTCCACCCTTGCTAGTGTAATACCCCGAGACCGATGTGCCAGGTGTCGTCCAGTTATTCGATGTTGTTGCCTTGTCATTTCTTGCGTGTCATGCATTGCATATCATGTCAACATGTGCATTTCATTTGCATACATGTTCGTCTCATGCATCCGAGCTTTTTCCCCGTTGTCCGTTTTGCATTCCGGCGTTCCGTTCTCCTCCGGTGGTCATTTCTACCTTTCTTTCTTGTGTGGGGATTAAACATTTCTGGGTTGGACCTAGACTTGCCAAAGCGGCCTTGGTTTACTACCGGTAGACCGCCTGTCAAGTTTCGTGCCATTTGGACCTCGTTTGAAACTCCAACGGTTAACCGAGGGATCGAAAAGGCCTCGTGTGTGTTGCAGCCCAACACCCCTCCAATTTGGCCCAAAACCCACCATAACCCTCTCCATCATCTAGAGCGTTCGATCACGATCGCGTGGCCGAAAACCGCACCTCATTTGGACTCTCCTAGCTCCCTCTACCTATAAATATGTGGCTCTCCCCGATTTTTTCGCACAGTCCAAACCCTAACTTCGTCCTCTTCGCGCCGCCGGACACTTCTCCGCCGCCGCCGCCACCTCACCCAGACCAATCCGAAGCCGCCACGTCGCCCCGCCGTCGCTCCCCGCCAATCCGCGCGCGCCACCTGTCAGCGTCGCGTCCTCCTCTCTCCTCCGCCGTCGCGGGCCCGCGCGGCCCAGATCCGGCCCGCGGGGCCCGAATCGCCCGCGCCTCCGTCTGGCGAGGCCGCGCCATCCGCGCGAGTCAGCCGCC
>NC_041382.1:111812725-111824053 GCF_002162155.2 Triticum dicoccoides
GAGTCAGCCGCCGCTCCATCCTCGCCTCGCCGCCCGCCGTCTCGTCGCCGGCGCACTGGCCACTGCGCCGCATCGCCGCTGCTTCGGCCCCGCCGCCGACGCCCAAGGCGCCCGCGCCCTCCACTCCGGCGCCGCCGCCGCCAACGCCCGGGGAGCTCCTCCCTCTCCCTCGACGCTTCGGCCGGCCAAGTCCCGATGTCTCCGGCCACCTCATTCTCCGGCGAACAGTGCACTCCGGCGAGCTCCCCAGTCCTTTCGTCGCTCTGGTAAGGCATCCTGACGTAGAGTTTTGACTCTTCTCTTCTTAAATTTCACTAAAAAAAATTTTAGGATCACGCTGGTATCTTGGAATCGTTCCGACAGTTTTGTGACGAGAACATTGTCTTGGTGCCTCCTGTCAGGGGTTTTGTGGCAGTGTCCCGGGGAGTTGAGCTCTGAGGTGTTGTCGTCATAACTTTATCGTTGCAATTCTGGAATACCTGAGTTTACTACGCCGACATCGAAAATCTCTTTTATGCAGTTCGTTGGTGAGATAACCTCGACGCCACCCAGTACTGTGGCGGGAGTTCGGGAGTATTGTCATAACTTGTATAACGGATGCTTTTCGAAGGTTGAGGTAGACGATTTCCGAAGGTTTCTTGGTTATGTGTTGAAGGATGGATACAGCTGGATGTAGGATTTGTTAGTTTTGGGTGAGATATTATGCTTCCCCTGTATCCCCAACACCTGATTGCATAACCGGAAAATTTCGGGAGTTTATAAGTGGGAATTCAAGTAGCTCTTAGGATATCTTTTCGACAGGTGTATGATATGAAATTGGGGTTCGACGTCTAGTGGTCCACCTATTCACGGTCGGTTTTACAGTGGTCTCGTTGTGTCTTAAAGAGTCCTTGGCTATGCCGACTCAGGGACGCTTCGTATGTCTTAAAGAGTCCTTCTCAACGTTGTTTGTTTGATCTGCCCTCAAGTTGCCTTTGTTTTTTTCCCACCCACCCACCCCTTTTTCTTCAAGGATTCAGATTTCTTATTCAAGTATCCTTTTATTCATGGGAAGTCTCTCCATCCTTTTTCCGTCAATATTCGTATCCGGTGATTCTCATGAAGATTTTAACGGAGTTTCTACTGCACCATTATTCATTCTTTTTCTTCTTCGGTGGAACTAATTTAAGCTTTGTTGATCATATCTTTCTCCTCGTTGCAAATACCTTCTCATACTGGTGCACCTCATAATCATTCCCCACTTGCTATTCATTTGTTCTCGGGTGCTCAAAATATCCCGGAGATTCGTGTTTCCACTCTTAATCCATTCAAGCTATTTTGAGGATGTTATCTCATTCAAGCCATTTAATTCAACGGGGATATCCTTAAAGTTCTTGTCAAAGTTTGACGTAAGAACGAATTATCATAAGTCTTATGTTTTCTCCAAGATCTGTCGAATTCTTTTCATCATTGGCTTAACCTTTCCATTCTTCATTCCGGAGTGCCTCAATAATTATTCTTGGTGGTGTACTCATCGTCATTCTCGGATGTTGAAGACCGAAGAAGAGTTTCTCTTTAATCTTGCTCTTTTCTCTTCAAGATTCGTGATTCTAGCTTGTTGCCATCCTCTCGTAATTGTCTTGATCGTGAGAATTCTTTTCACCTATCTGGAGCAATTCAGGAGGCTTTTCACTTTGATTATCCGGAGCCCATCATCTTATAATTATTCATTCTAGCTTTGGGCTCTCATCCTCCTAATTTTACTGGTGCATCGATCAAATATCCTCTAATCAGTGCATGATCTCTTCGTTCTCATGGGTCTAAATTCTCTCAAGCATCTTAGTTTTATTGCAAATTCTTCCCGGTGTTTCTTCATGTTGTAATCATTCTTTTTCAATTCTTACGGTGGTTCGTCCAAGATTCTTCTTACCTTGTTATCATATCAATTCATTTGTTGTTTTCAATCCCACCGGTGGATTCGTCGAAGACGTTCTCAAGTTTATGTTATATCTATCTTAATCCTTTCTTCGAGAATAAGTGATATGCCAAATCCGTTGCTTGTCATCAATTTAAATTGGTGAAGGATAAGAAGAATATAATTCTTATTCTTGTTTCATCCAAGTTATTAATTCCCTATTCCGGAGGCTCATCAAATTCTTGATCCAAATTGTGTCATCTTCTCTTTTTCCCGGAGTCCAAGTTCTCGCAATTATATTATCACGGAGATTCATCTAAATCTTTACAAGGATTCACCTTGTGTTTTCAACTTCCTTTTCCTTCCGTTTGATCATCCTTTTGTTACCGGAGTTCTTCAGGGAGGCTCTACATGGTGGTTCACCAAGGATTTAATTCCTTCTCGAAGTGTTCATCGATATTCTTTTCAGAGGAGCTCAAGTATTCTTTATCTTGCATTTTAAAGTGCAATTCTTTAAACCGTATCATTGGAGTTGGTATTATGTCATTCTTGATAATTTGAGTTCATGTTTTCATGTTTCACAAGTTATCAAGTATGAGATATTTTAAATCCATCAACCTCTTCGTTGGAATTATCTTGGGTTATATTTCACCTAAAACCTTCTCTAAGGTTTGTTGCTATTATGGTGCTTATAAATGATCCAAGTTCTTGATTTATCCTTTCCGGTGCGATATACTTTCTCGCCAATTTGTTCATATCAATCAAATTCGTTTTCCGTGAGTTGCAGGGTGTCACCTCATAATTCGAGATGTATTCCATAAGACCATATCAAGCTTATTATTTTCGTTGTGGGTTTTCCAACATCTCCGTTCTAGCATCTGAGCTTTTTCCCCGTTGTCATTTTTGCATTCCGGTGTTCCGTTCTCCTCCGGTGGTCATTTCTACCTTTCTTTCTTGTGTGGGGAATAAACATTTCCGGATTGGACCGAGACTTGCCAAAGCGGCCTTGGTTTACTACCGGTAGACCGCATGTCAAGTTTCGTGCCATTTGGACCTCGTTTGATACTCCAACGGTAAACCGAGGGACCGAAAAGGCCTCGTGTGTGTTGCAGCCCAACACCCCTCCAATTTGGCCCAAAACCCACCATAACCCTCTCCATCATCTATATCGTTCGATCACGATCGCGTGGCCGAAAACCGCACCTCATTTGGACTCTCCTAGCTCCCTCTACCTATAAATATGTGGCTCTCCCTGATTTTTTCGCGCAGTCCAAACCCTAACTTCGTCCTCTTCGCGCCACCGGACACTTCTCCACCGCGCCGGACAATGTCCGCCGCCGCCGCCACCTCACCCGGACCAATCCGGAGCCGCCACGTCGCTCCGCCACTGCTCCCAGCCAATCCGCGCACGCCACCTGTCAGCGCCGCGTCCTCCTCTCTCCTCCGCCGCCGCGGGCCCGCGCGGCCCAGATCCAGCCCGTGGGGCCCGAATCGCCCACGCCTCCGTCTGGCGAGGCCGCACCATCCGCGCGAGGCAGCCGCCGCTCCATCCTCGCCGCCCGCCGTCTCGTCGCCGGTGCACTGGCCACCGTGCCACATCGCCGCTGCTTCGGCCCCGCCGCCGACGCCCGAGGCGCCCGCGCCCTCCACTCCGGCGCCGCCGCCACCCAACGCCCGGGGAGCTCCTCCCTCTTCCTCGACGCTCCGGCCGGCCAAGTCCCGACGTCTCCGGCCACCTCATTCTCCGGCGAACAGTGCACTCCGGCCAGCTCCCGACCATCCTCGGTTTCCGTGCCAAACCCTAGATCTGTTTTCAGAGGGTATATTTTTCCTAAGTCCTCGAGTTTCCCACGTTTCAAATGCACATGTTCATCGCCTCGTAACTTTGCATCCATATCTCTGAATCATGCATATAGCATATCAAAATGTTCGCCTCAGAGAGTACATCATTTCATCTCATTGCATCATTTTCATTTGAGTTCATCTTGATGCCCGAAATGCTGTTAGAAGAGTGCTACTTGAGATAATTGTCAGATCTGCTGCTCCAATTAGATATTTGTCATTTTTGCCATGATTAATGTGTGCATGATATGCCCATGAGCTCTACATACGTTCTGTTAAGGGTTTTGCCATCTTTCCAGAGGTGCAATCCATGTATTTTTGTGATGTGTGTGGTGACTAGCACAAGCTTGCAAAGTGAGGCACTTGGTAATGCTGATTTCAGGGACTTAGCATTTCCACTAAGTCCTTGATCTGTTTATTTCAATATGGCCATATGTTCATGTTGTTTCCTAGTGATCCGTGCCTCTTTTGAGGATGATCAGTAAGGATGTTTTGTTAATCTTGTAGTGCTCTATCCATCCATGTCCTTGTTTGCAATTATGGAGCACCCTAGCTTGAGTCAATCGAGCTCTACTTTTGCTATTTCGTGAATCTGGGCAGATTGTCTACTTGTTAGCGATTTTGCCGAGGATGTTGTAGTTGATCCGTGCATGCCATGTTATTGTTCTTGCCATGTCTAGCTTGTATAATGTGTATTATTGATGGGTGTATGCTTAGATTTTCATGACTTGCTCTGTAGTGAGTGCATCGAGCTCGTAAACATGCCTACTAGATATCTGTTTCAGCATGCTCCAGTTTTCACTAAGTCTGAGAACTGATTATGCTTTTGCCATGTTCGCATGCTTGCAATTGTATTTTCTGATCCCTTTTGGCTCAAGGTCACTAAGGGACTTTTGTTAAGCTCCTTGAGTAGCTCCATGCCATGCTTTACTTTGCCATGTTCAGGTCCTATAGCATATAGTTTTGTTGCTCCGAAGTGTGCTACCTGATCTGAAATTCCAGGCTTGTGTTAATTTCACAAAGTCTGAGATCTGTTTACCAATTGCACTTTTGCCATGCTTGTTTGAACCTGTTAATGGATGAATTGGCCGTAGCTGAGTGCTAGGCTTTTGTTAAGCATCATGAATGGATCCCTGCCATGTATTTTGTTGTCAGGTTTGGGTGCTGTAGCATGTTCATCTTGTTGCATTTAGACGGCTACTTGCTGTAAGTCGCAGACCGGTGTCATATTTGCATTGCTTGCCATTTCCAAACCGTGACTCCGATTCCGGTGATCTTTATATCAATTTCAACCGAAATCATCTCATCTTTCCAGTGGCACTCTTGGATTTCCAGGTTGAGGCCACGTTCATGCATTCCTTGTCCAATCATGCATATGCATCGCATACCGCATCCCGCATAGCATACCATGTTCATGCGTTGGTTGTTTACTATGTTGTGTGCTTCTTTCCGGTGTTTGCTTCTTCGGGTTGGTTCCGATAACGTCACGTTTGTGAGGACCCGTTCGACTATGTTCGTTGGTCTTCTTCATGGACTCGTTCTTCTTCCTTGCGGGATTTCAGGAAAGATGACCATACCCTCGAAATCACTTCTATCTTTGCTTGCTTAGTTGCTCGCTCTTTCGCTATGCCTATGCTGCGATACCTACCACATGCTTTTCATGCCCCCCTATATTGTTGAACCAAGCCTCTAACCCACCTTGTCCTAGCAAACCGTTGTTTTGGCTATGTTACCGCTTTGCTGAGCCCCTCTTATAGCGTTGTTAGTTGCAGGTGAAGATTGAAGTTTGTTCCTTGTTGGAACATGGAGATGTTGTTCCTTGTTGGAACATGTTTACTTGTTGGGATATCACAATATATCTTATTTAATTAATGCATCTATATACTTGGTAAAGGGTGGAAGGCTCGGCCTTATGCCTGGTGTTTTGTTCCACTCTTGCCGCCCTAGTTTCCGTCATATCGGTGTTATGTTCCCGGATTTTGCGTTCCTTACGCGGTTGGGTTATAACGGGAACCCCTTGACAGTTCGCTTTGAATAAAACTCCTCCAGCAAGGCCCAACCATGGTTTTACCATTTGCCACCTAGCCTTTTTCCCTTGGGAGTCGCACATCCCGAGGGTCATCTTTATTTTACCCCCGGGCCAGTGCTTGTCTAAGTGTTGGTCCAAACTAGAGCCACTTGCGGCGCCACCTCGGGGAAACTTGAGGGCTGGTTTTAGCTGTACGTAGTGTTCATCCGGTGTTGCCCTGAGAACGAGATATGTGCAGCTCCTATCAGGATGTCGGTGCATCAGGCGGTCTTGCTAGACTTGTTTTACCATTGTCGAGGATGTCTTGTAACCGGGATTCCGAGCCTGATCGGGTCTTCCCGCTAGAAGGTCTATTCCTTCGTTGACCGTGACAGCTTGTGATGGGCTAAGTTGGGACTCCCCTGCAGGGATTTGAACTTTCGAAAGCCATGCCCGCGGTTATGGGCAGATGGGAATTTGTTAATGTCCGGTTGTAGATAACATGAACCTTTACTTATTTAAAATGTATCAACAGCGTGCGTAACCGTGATGGTCTCTTTCCGGCGGAGTCCGGGAAGTGAACACGGTGTTGGAGTTATGCTTGACGTAGGCTGTTTTAGGATCACTTCTTGATCATAGTTTCTCGGCCGTGCTTTGCCTTCTCTTCTCGCTCTCATTTGCGTATGTTAGCCACCATATATGCTAGTTGCTTGCTGCAGCTCCACCTCATACCTTTACCTTACCCATGAGCTTAAATAGTCTTGATCGTGAGGGTGCGAGATTGCTGAGTCCCCGTGGCTCACAGATACTTCCAAAACCAGCTTGCAGGTGCTGATGAGTCCATGCAGATGACGCAACCAAGCTCAGGAGGAGCTCGATGAAGATCTTGTCCTTTGTGTTGTTTCGTTTTAGTCGGTCAGTAGTGGAGCCCAGTTGGCGTCGAACGGGGACCTTGTCGCATTTGGGGTTCTTCTTTTATTTTGGTTCTGTAGTCGGACCTTGATTGTATTTGGATGTTGTAATGCTTTATTCATGTATTTGTGTGAAGTGGCGATTGTAAGCCAACTATGTATCTCTTTCCCTTATGTATTACATGGGTTGTGTGAAGATTACCTCACTTGCGACATTGCTTTCAATGCGGTTATGCCTCTAAGTCGTGCTTCGACACCTGGGAGATATAGCCGCATTGAGGGCGTTACAAGTTGGTATCAGAGCCATCCCCGACCTTAGGAGCCCCCATTGCTTGATCGTTTTTAGCAGCCGTTGTTGAGTCTAGAAAAATGTTTTGAGTCATTTAGGAATTATATATCAGAGAGTTTAGGAATTCTTTTACTCCCCAGTCCTTTCGTCGCTCTGGTAAGGCATCCTGACATAGAGTTTTGACTCTTCTCTTCTTAAATTTCACTAAAAAAAATTAGGATCACGCGGGTATCTTGGAATCGTTTCGACGGTTTTGTGACGAGAACATTGTCTTGGTGCCTCCTGTCAAGGGTTTTGTGGCAGTGTCCCGGGGAGTTGAGCTCTGAGTGTTGTCGTCATAATTTTATCGTTGCAATTCTGGAATACCTGAGTTTACTACGCCGACATCGAAAATCTCTTTTATGCAGTTCGTTGGTGAGATAACCTCGACGCCACCCAGTACTGTGGCGGGAGTTCGGGAGTATTGTCATAACTTGTATAACGGATGCTTTTCGAAGGTTGAGGTAGACGATTTCCGAAGGTTTCTTGGTTATGTGTTGAAGGATGGATACAGCTGGATGTAGGATTTGTTAGTTTTGGGTGAGATATTATGCTTCCCCTGTATCCCCAACACCTGATTGCATAACCGGAAAATTTCGGGAGTTTATAAGTGGGAATTCAAGTAGCTCTTAGGATATCTTTCCGACAGATGTATGATATGAAATTGGGGTTCGACGTCTAGTGGTCCACCTATTCACGGTCGGTTTTACAGTGGTCTCGTTGTGTCTTAAAGAGTCCTTGGCTATGCCGACTTGGGGACGCTTCATATGTCATGTGCACTGCCTTGTACATGATGGTGCTGTACGATTGAGCCCATGTAGGCCCCACCACGAAAACTTCGGATGAAATCTCTATCATATGTGTGTTCCGGCTTATTCCGCAAGCCAATCCTTTGTTTTTGTTTTGAGTTGTGGTATTCGAGTTGCTTCGAAGTCAAGAGTTGATTCCATACCTTTCCTAAATGGTGTTCTCATACTCCGATGTGAATACCAATCCTTCTTGGTAATCGAGATTGTCTTGTCAATCCTTTTCAACCGGTGTGTCTCTCTTCAAGTGGGTCAAATCTTGTCAATTTTCGCAAGATCAATTATCAGTCCTTCTCAACGTTGTTTGTTTGATCTGCCCTCAAGTTGCCTTTGTTTTTTTTCCCACCCACCCACCCCTTTTTCTTCAAGGATTCAGATTTCTTATTCAAGTATCCTTTTATTCATGGGAAGTCTCTCCATCCTTTTTCTGTCAATATTCTTATCTGGTGATTCTCATGAAGATTTTAACGGAGTTTCTAGTGCACCATTATTCATTCTTTTTCTTCTCCGGTGGAACTAATTTAAGCTTTGTTGATCATATCTTTCTCCTCATTGCAAATACCTTCTCATACCGGTGCACCTCATAATAATTCCCCACTTGCTATTCATTTGTTCCGGAGTGCTCAAGATATCCCGGAGATTCGTGTTTCCACTCTTAATCCGTTCAAGCTATTTTGAGGATGTTATCTCATTAAAGCCATTTAATTCAACCGGTGCAATATCTCTTTTTCAAGTAATCGCTCAACGGTGTTTCTTTTGAGTGGGCCCTAACCCACAGGTCTTTTCCCAGGATCTTACCTGACTCTTCTTATTTCCAGGGGATATCCTTAAAGTTCTTGTCAAAGTTTGACGTAAGAATGAATTATCATAAGTCTTATGTTTTCTCCAAGATCTGTCGAATTCTTTTCATCGTTGGCTTAACCTTTCCATTCTTCATTCCGGAGTGCCTCAATAATTATTCTTGGTGGTGTACTCGTCATCATTCTCGGATGTTGAAGACCAAAGAAGAGTTTCTCTTTAATCTTGCTCTTTTCTCTTCAAGATTCGTGATTCTAGCTTGTTGCCATCCTCTCGTAATTGTCTTGATCGTGAGAATTCTTTTCACCTATCCGGAGCAATTCAGGAGTCTTTTCAGTTTGATTATCCGGAGCCCATCATCTTATAATTATTCATTCTAGCTTTGGGCTCTCATCCTCCTAATTTTACTGGTGCATCGATCAAATATCCTCTAATCAGTGCATGATCTCTTCGTTCTCATGGGTCTAAATTCTCTCAAGCATCTTCGTTTTATTGCTAATTCTTCCCGGTGTTTCTTCATGTTGTAATCATTCTTTTTCAATTCTTATGGTGGTTCGTCCAAGATTCTTCTTACCTTGTTATCATATCAATTCATTTGTTGTTTTCAATCCTACCGGTGGATTCGTCGAAGACGTTCTCAAGTTTATGTTATATCTATCTTAATCCTTTCTTCGAGAATAAGTGATATGCCAAATTCGTTGCTTATCATCAATTTAAATTAGTGAAGGATAAGCAGAATATAATTCTTATTCTTGTTTCATCCAAGTGATTAATTCCCTATTTCGGAGGCTCATCAAATTCTTGATCCAAATTGTGTCATCTTCTCTTTTTCCCGGAGTCCAAGTTCTCGCAACTATATTATCACGGAGATTCATCTAAATCTTTACAAGGATTCACCTTGTGTTTTCAACTTCCTTTTCCTTCCGTTTGATCATCCTTTTGTTACCGGAGTTCTTCAGGGAGGCTCTACATGGTGGTTCACCAAGGATTTAATTCCTTCTCGAAGTGTTCATCGATATTCTTTTCAGAGGAGCTCAAGTATTCTTTATCTTGCATTTTAAAGTGCAATTCTTTCAACCGTATCATTGGAGCTGGTATTATGTCATTCTTGATAATTTGAGTTCATGTTTTCATGTTTCACAAGTTATCAAGTATGAGATATTTTAAATCCATCAACCTCTTCGTTGGAATTACCTTGGGTTATATTTCACCTAAAACCTTCTCTAAGGTTTGTTGCTATTATGGTGCTTATAAATGATCCAAGTTCTTGATTTATCCTTTCCGGTGCGATATACTTTCTCGCCAATTTGTTCATATCAATCAAATTCGTTTTCCGTGAGTGGCAGGGTGTCACCTCATAATTCGAGATGTATTCCATAAGACCATATCAAGCTTATTATTTTCGTTGTGGGTTTTCCAACATCTCCGTGCTAGCATTTGTTGTAAGCGTGCTACCTCGAGATCTTGTTTTCCTTCGTTCATCCCATTCCATTCTTACTTTTGTTCCGGGGGCATTGCGATGTTGTTTTCTTCAACCATCATCTCGTTTCATCTAAGATCGTGTTCTTTCCTGTGCTTATCCATCTAACCGGAGTGTTGTGCCCTTTTGCTCAAGTTCTTTTCATTTTATCAAATTTTTGCCTTCCGTTTCAACCGGAGTGCTGTCCGAATTTGTTCTTCTTTGAAACTCTTCCCTACCAGACTGCTTTCAACTTTGTTCACCTTCGTTGTATTCTTTTCTCGAATTTGTTCAACCTCGCAAGGTTCTTTGGTCTCACTCGTTTGTCAAAGAAGCAACTTAGTTTTACCTCTTCTCTTTCTCTTCCGTTTTCCCTCCGGTGCCATTCTAGATCTTGGGACGAGATCCTCTCGTAGTGGTGGAGTGTTGTAACGCCCCGAGACCGATGTGCCAGGTGTCGTCCAGTTATTCATTGTTGTTGCCTTGTCATTGCTTGCGTGTCATGCATTGCATATCATGTCATCATGTGCATTTCATTTGCATACATGTTTGTCTCATGCATCCGACCTTTTTCCCGGTTGTCCGTTTTGCATTCCGGCGTTCCGTTCTCCTCCGGTGGTCATTTCTACCTTTCTTTCTTGTGTGGGGATTAAACATTTCCGGATTGGACCGAGACTTGCCAAAGCGGCCTTGGTTTACTACCGGTAGACCGCATGTCAAGTTTCGTGCCATTTGGACCTCGTATGATACTCCAACGGTTAACCGAGGGACCGAAAAGGCCTCGTGTGTGTTGCAGCCCAACACCCCTCCAATTTGGCCCAAAACCCACCATAACCCTCTCCATCATCTAGAGCGTTCGATCACGATCGCGTGGCCGAAAACCGCACCTCATTTGGACTCTCCTAGCTCCCTCTACCTATAAATATGTGGCTCTCCCCGATTTTTTCGCGCAGTCCAAACCCTAACTTCGTCCTCTTCGCGCCGCCGAACACTTCTCCACCACGCCGGACAATGTCCGCCGCCGCCGCCACCTCACCCGGACCAATCCGGAGCCGCCACGTCGTTCCGCCGCCGCTCCCCGCCAATCCGCGCGCGCCACCTGTCAGCGTCGCGTCCTCCTCTCTCCTCCGCCGCCGCGGGCCCGCGCGGCCCAGGTCCGGCCCGCGGGGCCCGAATCGTCCGCGCCTCCGTCCGGCGAGGCCGCACCATCCGCGCGAGGCAGCCGCCGCTCTATCCTCGCCGCCCGCCGTCTCGTCGCCGGCGCACTGGCCACTGCGCCGCA
>NC_041382.1:111824465-111832208 GCF_002162155.2 Triticum dicoccoides
TGCTTCGGCCCCGCCGCCGACGCCCGAGGCGCCCGCGCCCTCCACTCCGGCGCCGCCGCCGCCCAACGCCCGTGGAGCTCCTCCCTCTCCCTCGACGCTCCGGCCGGCCAAGTCCCGACGTCTCCGGCCATCCCGTTCTCCGGCGAACAGTGCACTCCGTCCAGCTCCCAACCATCCTCGGTTTCCGTGCCAAACCCTAGATCTGTTTTCAGAGGGTATATTTTTCCTAAGTCCTCGAGTTTCCCACGTTTCAAATGCACATGTTCATCGCCTTGTAACTTTGCATCCATATCTCCGAATCATGCATATAGCATATCAAAATGTTCGCCTCAGAGAGTACATCATTTCATCTCATTGCATCATTTTCATTTGTGTCCATCTTGATGCCCGAAATGCTGTTAGAAGAGTGCTACTTGAGATAATTGTCAGATCTGCTGCTCCAATTAGATATTTGTCATTTTTGCCATGATTAATGTGTGCATGATATGCCCATGAGCTCTACATACGTTCTGTTAAGGGTTTTGCCATCTTTCCAGAGGTGCAATCCATGTATTTTTGTGATGTGTGTGGTGACTAGCACAAGCTTGCAAAGCGAGGCACTTGGTAATGCTGATTTCAGGGACTTAGCATTTCCACTAAGTCCTTCATCTGTTTATTTCAATATGGCCATATGTTCATGTTGTTTCCTAGTGATCCATGCCTCTTTTGAGGATGATTAGTAAGGATGTTTTGTTAATCTTGTAGTGCTCTATCCATCCGTGTCCTTGTTTGCAATTATGGAGCACCCTAGCTTGAGTCGATCGAGCTCTACTTTTGCTATTTCGTGAATCTGGGCAGATTGTCTACTTGTTAGCGATTTTGCCGAGGATGTTGTAGTTGATCCGTGCATGCCATGTTATTGTTCTTGCCATGTCTAGCTTGTATAATGTGTATTCTTGATGGGTGTATGCTTAGATTGTCATGACTTGCTCTGTAGTGAGTGCATCGAGCTCGTAAACATGCCTACTTGATATCTGTTTCAGCATGCTCCAGTTTTCACTAAGTTAGAGAACTGATTATGCTTTTGCCATGTTCGCATGCTTGCAATTGTATTTTCTGATCCCTTTTGGCTCAAGGTCACTAAGGGACTTTTGTTAACCTCTTTGAGTAGCTCCATGCCATGCTTTACTTTGCCATGTTCAGGTCCTATAGCATATAGTTTTGTTGCCCCGAAGTGTGCTACCTGATCTGAAATTCCAGGCTTGTGTTAATTTCACAAAGTCTGAGATCTGTTTACCAATTGCACTTTTGCCATGCTTGTTTGCACCTGTTAATGGATGAATTGGCCGTAGCTCAGTGCTAGACTTTTGTTAAGCATCATGAATGGATCCCTGCCATGTATTTTGTTGTCAGGTTTGGGTGCTGTAGCATGTTCATCTTGTTGCATTTAGACAGCTACTTGCTGTAAATCGCAGACCGGTGTCATATTTGCATTGCTTGCCATTTCCAAACCGTGACTCCGATTCCGGTGATCTTTATATCAATTTCAACCGAAATCATCTCATCTTTCCAGTGGCACTCTTGGATTTCCAGGTTGAGGCCAGGTTCATGCATTCCTTGTCCAATCATGCATATGCATCGCATACCGCATCCCGCATAGCATACCATGTTCATGCGTTGGTTGTTTACTATGTTGTGTGCTTCATTCCGGTGTTTGCTTCTTCGGGTTGGTTCCGATAAATTCGCGTTTGTGAGGACCCGTTTGACTACGTCCGTTGGTCTTCTTCATGGACTCGTTCTTCTTCCTTGCGGGATTTCAGGCAAGATGACCATACCCTCGAAATCACTTCTATCTTTGCTTGCTTAGTTGCTCGCTCTTTCGCTATGCCTATGCTGCGATACCTACCACATGCTTTTCATGCCCCCCTATATTGTTGAACCAAGCCTCTAACCCACCTTGTCCTAGCAAACCGTTGTTTTGGCTATGTTACCGCTTTGCTCAGCCCCTCTTATAGCATTGTTAGTTGCAGGTGAAGATTGAAGTTTGTTCCTTGTTGGAACATGGAGATGTTGTTCCTTGTTGGAACATGTTTACTTGTTGGGATATCACAATATATCTTATTTAATTAATGCATCTATATACTTGGTAAAGGGTGGAAGGCTCGGCCTTATGCCTGGTGTTTTGTTCCACTCTTGCCGCCCTAGTTTCCGTCATATTGGTGTTATGTTCCCGGATTTTGCGTTCCTTACGCGGTTGGGTTATAACGGGAACCCCTTGACAGTTCACTTTGAATAAAACTCCTCCAGCAAGGCCCAACCATGGTTTTACCATTTGCCACCTAGCCTTTTTCCCTTGGGAGTCGCGCATCCCGAGGGTCATCGTTATTTTACCCCCCCGGGCCAGTGCTTGTCTAAGTGTTGGTCCAAACTAGAGCCACTTGCGGCGCCACCTCGGGGAAACTTGAGGGCTGGTTTTAGCTGTACGTAGTGTTCATCCGGTGTTGCCCTAAGAACGAGATATGTGCAGCTCCTATCAGGATGTCAGTGCATCGGGCGGTCTTGCTAGACTTGTTTTACCATTGTCGAGGATGTCTTGTAACCGGGATTCCGAGCCTGATCGGGTCTTCCCGCTAGAAGGTCTATTCCTTCGTTGACCGTGACAACTTGTGATGGGCTAAGTTGGGACTCCCCTGCAGGGATTTGAACTTTCGAAAGCCATGCCCGCGGTTATGGGCAGATGGGAATTTGTTAATGTCCAGTTGTAGATAACCTGAACCTTTACTTACTTAAAATGTATCAACAGCGTGCGTAACCGTGATGGTCTCTTTCCGGCGAAGTCCGGGAAGTGAACATGGTGTTGGAGTTATGCTTGACGTAGGTTGTTTTAGGATTACTTCTTGATCATAGTTTCTCGGCCGTGCTTTGCCTTCTCTTCTCGCTCTCATTTGCGTATGTTAGCCACCATATATGCTAGTCGCTTGCTGCAGCTCCACCTCATACCTTTACCTTACCCATAAGCTTAAATAGTCTTGATCGTGAGGGTGCAAGATTGCTGAGTCCCCGTGGCTCACAGATACTTCCAAAACCAGCTTGCAGGTGCTGATGAGTCCGTGCAGATGATGCAACCAAGCTCAGGAGGAGCTCGATGAAGATCTTGTCCTTTGTGTTGTTTCGTTTTAGTCGGTCAGTAGTGGAGCCCAGTTGGCGTCAAACGGGGACCTTGTCGCATTTGGGGTTCTTCTTTTATTTTGGTTCTATAGTCGGACCTTGATTGTATTTGGATGTTGTAATGCTTTATTCATGTATTTGTGTGAAGTGGCGATTGTAAGCCAACTATGTATCTCTTTCCCTTATGTATTACATGGGTTGTGTGAAGATTACCTCACTTGCGACATTGCTTTCAATGCGGCTATGCCTCTAAGTCGTGCTTCGACACCTGGGAGATATAGCCGCATCGAGGGCGTTACAAGTTGGTATCAGAGCCTTCCCCGACCTTAGGAGCCCCCATTGCTTGATCGTTTTTAGCAGCCGTTGTTGAGTCTAGAAAAATATTTTGAGTCATTTAGGAATTATATATCGGAGAGTTTAGGAATTCTTTTTACTCCCCAGTCCTTTTGTCGCTCTGGTAAGGCATCCTGACATAGAGTTTTGACTCTTCTCTTCTTAAATTTCACTAAAAAAATTTTGGATCACGCGGGTATCTTGGAATCGTTTCAACGGTTTTGTGACGAGAACATTGTCTTGGTGCCTCCTATCAGGGGTTTTGTGGCAGTGTCCCGCGGAGTTGAGCTCTGAGGTGTTGTCGTCATAATTTTATCGTTGCAATTCTGGAATACCTGAGTTTACTACGCCGACATTGAAAATCTCTTTTATGCAGTTCGTTGGTGAGATAACCTCGACGCCACCTAGTACTGTGGCGGGAGTTCGGGAGTATTGTCATAACTTGTATAACGGATGCTTTTCGAAGGTTGAGGTAGACGATTTCCTAAGGTTTCTTGGTTATGTGTTGAAGGATGGATACAGCTGGATGTAGGATTTGTTAGTTTTGGGTGAGATATTATGCTTCCCCTGTATCCCCAACACCTGATTTCATAACCGGAAAATTTTGGGAGTTTATAAGTGGGAATTCAAGTAGCTCTTAGGATATCTTTCCGACAGATGTATGATATGAAATTGGGGTTCGACGTCTAGTGGTCCGCCTATTCACGGTCGGTTTTACAGTGGTCTCGTTGTGTCTTAAAGAGTCCTTGGCTATGCCGACTCGGGGACGCTTCGTATGTCATGTGCACTGCCTTGTACATGATGGTGCTGTACGATCGAGCCCATGTAGGCCCCACCACGAAAACTTCGGATGAAATCTCTATCATATGTGTGTTCCGGCTTATTCCGCAAGCCAATCCTTTGTTTTTGTTTTGAGTTGTGGTATTCGAGTTGCTTCGAAGTCAAGAGTTGATTCCATACCTTTCCTAAATGGTGTTCTCATACTCTGATGTGAATACCAATCCTTCTTGGTAATCGAGATTGTCTTGTCAATCCTTTTCAACCGGTGTGTCTCTCTTTAAGTGGGTCAAATCTTGTCAATTTTCGCAAGATCAATTATCAGTCCTTCTGAACGTTGTTTGTTTGATCTGCCCTCAAGTTGCCTTTGTTTTTTCCCACCCACCCACCCCTTTTTCTTCAAGGATTCAGATTTCTTATTCAAGTATCCTTTTATTCATGGGAAGTCTCTCCATCCTTTTTCCATCAATATTCTTATCCGGTGATTCTCATGAAGATTTTAAAGGAGTTTCTAGTGCACCATTATTCATTCTTTTTCTTCTCCGGTGGAACTAATTTAAGCTTTGTTGATCATATCTTTCTCCTCGTTGCAAATACCTTCTCATACCGGTGCACCTCATAATCATTCCCCACTTGCTATTCATTTGTTCCGGAGTGCTCAAGATATCCCGGAGATTCGTGTTTCCACTCTTAATCCGTTCAAGCTATTTTGAGGATGTTATCTCATTCAAGCCATTTAATTCAACCGGTGCAATATCTCTTTTTCAAGTAATCGCTCAACGGTGTTTCTTTTGAGTGGGCCCTAACCCACAGGTCTTTTCCCAGGATCTTACCCGACTCTTCTTATTTCCCGGGGATATCCTTAAAGTTCTTGTCAAAGTTTGACGTAAGAACGAATTATCATAAGTCTTATGTTTTCTCCAAGATCTGTAGAATTCTTTTCATCATTGGCTTAACCTTTCCATTCTTCATTCCGGAGTGCCTCAATAATTATTCTTGGTGGTGTACTCGTCGTCATTCTCGGATGTTGAAGACCGAAGAAGAGTTTCTCTTTAATCTTGCTCTTTTCTCTTCAAGATTCGTGATTCTAGCTTGTTGCCATCCTCTCGTAATTGTCTTGATCGTGAGAATTCTTTTCACCTATCCGGAGCAAATCAGGAGTCTTTTCAGTTTGATTATCTGGAGCCCATCATCTTATAATTATTCATTCTAGCTTTGGTCTCTCATCCTCCTAATTTTACTGGTGCATCGATCAAATATCCTCTAATCAGTGCATGATCTCTTCGTTCTCATGGGTCTAAATTCTCTCAAGCATCTTCGTTTTATTGCTAATTCTTCCCGGTGTTTCTTCATGTTGTAATCATTCTTTTTCAATTCTTACGGTGGTTCGTCCAAGATTCTTCTTACCTTGTTATCATATCAATTCATTTGTTGTTTTCAATCCTACTGATGGATTCGTCGAAGACGTTCTCAAGTTTATGTTATATCTATCTTAATCCTTTCTTATCGAATAAGTGATATGCCAAATTCGTTGCTTGTCATCAATTTAAATTGGTGAAGGATAAGCAGAATATAATTCTTATTCTTGTTTCATCCAAGTGATTAATTCCCTATTCCGGAGGCTCGTCAAATTCTTGATCCAAATTGTGTCATCTTCTCTTTTTCCCGGAGTCCAAGTTCTTGCAATTATATTATCACGGAGATTCATCTAAATCTTTACAAGGAGTCACCTTGTGTTTTCAACTTCCTTTTCCTTCCGTTTGATCATCCTTTTGTTACCGGAGTTCTTCAGGGAGGCTCTACATGGTGGTTCACCAAGGATTTAATTCCTTCTTGAAGTGTTCATCGATATTCTTTTCAGAGGAGCTCAAGTATTCTTTATCTTGCCTTTTGAAGTCCAATTCTTTCAACCGTATCATTGGAGCTGGTATTATGTCATTCTTGATAATTTGAGTTCATGTTTTCATGTTTCACAAGTTATCAAGTATGAGATATTTTAAATCCATCAACCTCTTCGTTGGAATTATCTTGGGTTATATTTCACCTAAAACCTTCTCTATGGTTTGTTGCTATTATGGTGCTTATAAATGATCCAAGTTCTTGATTTATCCTTTCCGGTGCGATATACTTTCTCGCCAATTTGTTCATATCAATCAAATTTGTTTTCCGTGAGTGGCAGGGTGTCACCTCATAATTCGAGATGTATTCCATAAGACCATATCAAGCTTATTCTTTTCGTTGTGGGTTTTCCAACATCTCCGTTCTAGCATTTGTTGTAAGCGTGCTACCTCGAGATCTTGTTTTCCTTCGTTCATCCCATTCCATTCTTACTTTTGTTCCGGGGGCATTGCGATGTTGTTTTCTTCAACCATCATCTCGTTTCATCTAAGATCATGTTCTTTCCTGTGCTTATCCATCTAACCGGAGTGTTGTGCCCTTTTGCTCAAGTTCTTTTCATTTTATCAAGTTTTTGCCTTCCGTTTCAACCGGAGTGCTGTCCGAATTTGTTCTTCTTTGAAACTCTTCCCTACCGGACTGCTTTCAACTTTGTTCACCTTCGTTGTATTCTTTTCTCGAATTTGTTCAACCTCGCAAGGTTCTTTGGTCTCACTCGTTTGTCAAAGAATCAACTTAGTTTTACCTCCTCTCTTTCTCTTCCGTTTTCCCTCCGGTGCCATTCTAGATCTCGGGACGAGATCCTCTCGTAGTGGTGGAGTGTTGTAACGCCCCGAGACCGATGTGCCTGGTGTCGTCCAGTTATTCGCTGTTGTTGCCTTGTCATTGCTTGCGTGTCATGCATTGCATATCATGTCATCATGTGCATTTCATTTGCATACATGTTTGTCTCATGCATCCGAGCTTTTTCCCCGTTGTCTGTTTTGCATTCCGGCGTTCCTTCTCCTCCGGTGGTCATTTCTACCTTTCTTTCTTGTGTGGGGATTAAATATTTCCGGATTGGACAGAGACTTGCCAAAGCGGCCTTGGTTTACTACCGGTAGACCGCATGTCAAATTTCGTGCCATTTGGACCACGTTTGATACTCCAACAGTTAACCGTGGGACCGAAAAGCCCTCGTGTGTGTTGCAGCCCAACACCCCTCCATTTTGGCCCAAAACCCACCATAACCCTCTCCATCATCTAGAGCATTCAATCACGATCGCGTGGCCGAAAACCGCACCTCATTTGGACTCTCCTAGCTCCATCTACCTATAAATATGTGGCTCTCCCCGATTTTTTCGCGCAGTCCAAACCCTAACTTCGTCCTCTTCGCGCCGCCGGACACTTCTCCACCGCGCCGGACAATGTCCGCCGCCGCCGCCACCTCACCCGGACCAATCCGGAGCCGCCACGTCGCTCCGCCGCCGCTCCCCGCCAATCTGCGCGCGCCACCTGTCAGCGCCGCGTCCTCCTCTCTCCTCCGCCGCCGCGGGGCCTGAATCGCCCGCGCCTTCGTCCGGCGAGGCCGTGCCATCCGTGCGAGGCAGC
>NC_041382.1:111832930-111871105 GCF_002162155.2 Triticum dicoccoides
CGACGCCCGAGGCGCCCGCGCCCTCCACTCCGGCGCCGCCGCCGCCCAACGCCCGGGGAGCTCCTCCCTCTCCCTCGACGCTCCGGCCGGCCAAGTCCCGACGTCTCTGGCCACCTCGTTCTCCGGCGAACAGTGCACTCCGGCCAGCTCCTGACCATCCTCGGTTTCCGTGCCAAACCCTAGATCTGTTTTCATAGGGTATATTTTTCCTAAGTCCTCGAGTTTCCCACATTTCAAATGCACATGTTCATCGCCTCGTACCTTTGCATCCATATCTCCAAATCATGCATATAGCATATCAAAATGTTCGCCTCAGAGAGTACATCATTTCATCTCATTGCATCATTTTCATTTGAGTTCATCTTGATGCCCGAAATGCTGTTAGAAGAGTGCTACTTGAGATAATTGTCAGATCTGCTGCTCCAATTAGATATTTGTCATTTTTGCCATGATTAATGTGTGCATGATATGCCCATGAGCTCTACATACGTTCTGTTAAGGGTTTTGCCATCTTTTCAGAGGTGCAATCCATGTATTTTTGTGATGTGTGTGGTGACTAGCACAAGCTTGCAAAGCGAGGCACTTGGTAATGCTGATTTCAGGGACTTAGCATTTCCACTAAGTCCTTGATCTGTTTATTTCAATATGGCCATATGTTCATGTTGTTTCCTAGTGATCCGTGCCTCTTTTGTGGATGATCAGTAAGGATGTTTTGTTAATCTTGTAGTGCTCTATCCATCCATGTCCTTGTTTGCACTTATGGAGCACCCTAGCTTGAGTCAATCGAGCTCTACTTTTGCTATTTCGTGAATCTAGGCAGATTGTCTACTTGTTAGCGATTTTGCCGAGGATGTTGTAGTTGATCCGTGCATGCCATGTTATTGTTCTTTCCATGTCTAGCTTGTATAATGTGTATTCTTGATGGGTGTATGCTTAGATTGTCATGACTTGCTCTATAGTGAGTGCATCGAGGTCGTAAACATGCCCACTTGATATCTGTTTCAGCATGCTCCAGTTTTCACTAAGTCTGAGAACTGATTATGTTTTTGCCATGTTCGCATGCTTGCAATTGTATTTTCTGATCCCTTTTGGCTCAAGGTCACTAAGGGACTTTTGTTAAGCTCTTTGAGTAGCTCCATGCCATGCTTTACTTTGCCATGTTCAGGTCCTATAGCATATAGTTTTGTTGCTCCGAAGTGTGCTACCTGATCTGAAATTCCAGGCTTGTGTTAATTTCACAAAGTCTGAGATCTATTTACCAATTGCACTTTTGCCATGCTTGTTTGAACCTGTTAATGGATAAATTGGCCGTAGCTCAGTGCTAGACTTTTGTTAAGCATCATGAATGGATCCCTGCCATGTATTTTGTTGTTTGGTTTGGGTGCTGTAGCATGTTCATCTTGTTGCATTTAGACGGCTACTTGCTGTAAATCGCAGACCAGTGTCATATTTGCATTGCTTGCCATTTCCAAACCGTGACTCCGATTCCGGTAATCTTTATATCAATTTCAACCGAAATCATGTCATCTTTCCAGTGGCACTCTTGGATTTCCAGGTTGAGGCCAGGTTCATGCATTCCTTGTCCAATCATGCATATGCATCGCATACCGCATCCCGCATAGCATGCCATGTTCATGCGTTGGTTGTTTACTATGTTGTGTGCTTCTTTCCGGTGTTTGCTTCTTTGGGTTGGTTCCGATAACGTCGCGTTTGTGAGGACCCGTTCGACTACGTCCGTTGGTCTTCTTCATGGACTCGTTCTTCTTCCTTGCGGGATTTCAGGCAAGATGACCATACCCTCGAAATCACTTCTATCTTTGCTTGTTTAGTTGCTCGCTCTTTCGCTATGCCTATGCTGCAATACCTACCACATGCTTTTCATGCCCCCCTATATTGTTGAACCAAGCCTCTAACCCACCTTGTCCTAGCAAACCGTTGTTTTGGCTATGTTACCGCTTTGCTCAGCCCCTCTAATAGCGTTGTTAGTTGCAGGTGAAGATTGAAGTTTGTTCCTTGTTGGAACATGGAGATGTTGTTCCTTGTTGGAACATGTTTACTTGTTGGGATATCACAATATATCTTATTTAATTAATGCATCTATATACTTGGTAAAGGGTGGAAGGCTCGGCCTTATGCCTAGTGTTTTGTTCCACTCTTGCCGCCCTAGTTTCCGTCATATCGGTGTTATGTTCCCGGATTTTGCGTTCCTTACGCGGTTGGGTTATAACGGGAACCCCTTGACAGTTTGCTTTGAATAAAACTCCTCCAGCAAGGCCCAACCATGGTTTTACCATTTGCCACCTAGCCTTTTTCCCTTGGGAGTCGCGCATCCCGAGGGTCATCTTTATTTTACCCCCCCGGGCCAGTGCTTGTCTAAGTGTTGGTCCAAACTAGAGCCACTTGCGGCGCCACCTCGGGGAAACTTGAGGGCTGGTTTTAGCTGTACGTAGTGTTCATCCGGTGTTGCCCTGAGAATGAGATATGTGTAGCTCCTATCAGGATGTCGGTGCATCGGGCGGTCTTGCTAGACTTGTTTTACCATTGTCGAGGATGTCTTGTAACCGGGATTCCGAGCCTGATCGGGTCTTCCTGCTAGAAGGTCTATTCCTTCGTTGACCGTGACAGCTTGTGATGGGCTAAGTTGGGACTCCCCTGCAGGGATTTGAACTTTCGAAAGCCATGCCCGCGGTTATGGGCAGATGGAAATTTGTTAATGTCCAGTTGTAGATAACCTGAAACTTTACTTATTTAAAATGTATCAACAGCGTGCGTAACCGTGATGGTCTCTTTCCGGCGGAGTCCGGGAAGTGAACACGGTGTTGGAGTTATGCTTGACGTAGGTTGTTTTAGGATCACTTCTTGATCATAGTTTCTCGGCCGTGCTTTGCCTTCTCTTCTCGCTCTCATTTGCGTATGTTAGCCACCATATATGCTAGTCGCTTGCTGCAGCTCCACCTCATACCTTTACCTTACCCATAAGCTTAAATAGTCTTGATCATGAGGGTGTGAGATTGCTGAGTCCCCATGGCTCACAGATACTTCCAAAACCAGCTTGCAGGTGCCGATGAGTCCGTGCAGATGAGGCAACCAAGCTCAGGAGGAGCTGGATGAAGATCTTGTCCTTTGTGTTGTTTCGTTTTAGTTGGTCAGTAGTGGAGCCCAGTTGGCGTCGAACGGGGACCTTGTCGCATTTGGGGTTCTTCTTTTATTTTGGTTCTGTAGTCGGACCTTGATTGTATTTGGATGTTGTAATGCTTTATTCATGTATTTGTGTGAAGTGGCGATTGTAAGCCAACTATGTATCTCTTTCCATTATGTATTACATGGGTTGTGTGAAGATTACCTCACTTGCGACATTGCTTTCAATGCGGTTATGCCTCTAAGTCGTGCTTTGACACCTGGGAGATATAGCCGCATCGAGGGCGTTACAAGTTGGTATCAGAGCCTTCCCCGACCTTAGGAGCCCCCATTGCTTGATCATTTTTAGCAGCCGTTGTTGAGTCTAGAAAAATGTTTTGAGTCATTTAGGAATTATATATCGGAGAGTTTAGGTATTCTTTTTACTCCCCAGTCCTTTCGTCGCTCTGGTAAGGCATCCTGACATAGAGTTTTGACTCTTCTCTTCTTAAATTTCACTAAAAAAATTAGGATCATGCGGGTATCTTGGAATTGTGTCGACGGTTTTGTGACGAGAACATTGTCTTGGTGCCTCCTGTCAGGGGTTTTGTGGCAGTGTCCCGGGGAGTTGAGCTCTGAGGTGTTGTCGTCATAATTTTATCATTGCTATTCCGGAATACCTGAGTTTACTACGCCGACATTGAAAATCTCTTTTATGCAGTTCGTTGGTGAGATAACCTCGACGCCACCCAGTACTATGGCGGGAGTTCGGGAGTAATGTCATAACTTGTATAACGGATGCTTTTCGAAGGTTGAGGTAGACGATTTCCGAAGGTTTCTTGGTTATGTGTTGAAGGATGGATACAGCTGGATGTAGGATTTGTTAGTTTTGGGTGAGATATTATGCTTCCCCTGTACCCCAACACCTGATTGCATAACCGGAAAATTTCGGGAGTTTATAAGTGGGAATTCAAGTAGCTCTTAGGATATCTTTCCGACAGATGTATGATATGAAATTGGGGTTCGACGTCTAGTGGTCCGCCTATTCACGGTCGGTTTTACAGTGGTCTCGTTGTGTCTTAAAGAGTCCTTGGCTATGCCGACTCGGGGACGCTTCGTATGTCATGTGCACTGCCTTGTACATGATGGTGATGTACGATCGAGCCCATGTAGGCCCCACCACGAAAACTTCGGATGAAATCTCTATCATATGTGTGTTCCGGCTTATTCCGCAAGCCAATCCTTTGTTTTTGTTTTGAGTTGTGGTATTCGAGTTGCTTCGAAGTCAAGAGTTGATTCCATACCTTTCCTAAATGGTGTTCTCATACTCCGATGTGAATACCAATCCTTCTTGGTAATCGAGATTGTCTTGTCAATCCTTTTCAACCGGTGTGTCTCTCTTCAAGTGGGTCAAATCTTGTCAATTTTCGCAAGATCAATTATCAGTCCTTCTCAATGTTGTTTGTTTGATCTGCCCTCAAGTTGCCTTTGTTTTTTTCCCACCCACCCACCCCTTTTTCTTCAAGGATTCAGATTTCTTATTCAAGTATCCTTTTATTCATGGGAAGTCTCTCCATCCTTTTTCCGTCAATATTCTTATCCGGTGATTCTCATGAAGATTTTAACGGAGTTTCTAGTGCACCATTATTCATTCTTTTTCTTCTCCGGTGGAACTAATTTAAGCTTTGTTGATCATATCTTTCTCCTCGTTGCAAATACCTTCTCATACCGGTGCACCTCATAATCATTCCCCACTTGCTATTCATTTGTTCCGGAGTGCTCAAGATATCCCGGAGATTCGTGTTTCCACTCTTAATCCGTTCAAGCTATTTTGAGGATGTTATCTCATTCAAGCCATTTAATTCAACCGGTGCAATATCTCTTTTTCAAGTAATCGCTCAACGGTGTTTCTTTTGAGTGGGCCCTAACCCACAGGTCTTTTCCCAGGATCTTACCTAACTCTTCTTATTTCTCGGGGATATCCTTAAAGTTCTTGTCAAAGTTTGACGTCAGAACGAATTATCATAAGTCTTATGTTTTCTCCAAGATCTATAGAATTATTTTCATCGTTGGCTTAACCTTTCCATTCTTCATTACGGAGTGCCTCAATAATTATTCTTGGTGGTGTACTCGTCGTCATTCTCGGATGTTGAAGACCGAAGAAGAGTTTCTCTTTAATCTTGCTCTTTTCTCTTCAAGATTCGTGATTCTAGCTTGTTGCCATCCTCTCGTAATTGTCTTGATCGTGAGAATTCTTTTCACCTATCCGGAGCAATTCAGGAGTCTTTTCAGTTTGATTATCCGGAGCCCATCATCTTATAATTATTCATTCTAGCTTTGGGCTCTCATCCTCCTAATTTTACTGGTGCATCAATCAAATATCCTCTAATCAGTGCATGATCTCTTCGTTCTCATGGGTCTAAATTCTCTCAAGCATCTTCGTTTTATTGCTAATTCTTCCCGGTGTTTCTTCATGTTGTAATCATTCTTTTTCAATTCTTACGGTGGTTCGTCCAAGATTCTTCTTACCTTGTTATCATATCAATTCATTTGTTGTTTTCAATCCTACCGGTGGATTCGTCGAAGACGTTCTCAAGTTTATGTGATATCTATCTTAATCCTTTCTTCGAGAATAAGTGATATGCCAAATCCGTTGCTTGTCATCAATTTAAATTGGTGAAGGATAAGCAGAATATAATTCTTATTCTTGTTTCATCCAAGTGATTAATTCCCTATTCCGGAGGCTCGTCAAATTCTTGATCCAAATTGTGTCATCTTCTCTTTTTCCCGGAGTCCAAGTTCTCGCAATTATATTATCACGGAGATTCATCTAAATCTTTACAAGGAGTCACCTTGTGTTTTCAACTTCCTTTTCCTTCCGTTTGATCATCCTTTTGTTACCGGAGTTCTTCAGGGAGGCTCTACATGGTGGTTCACCAAGGATTTAATTCCCTCTTGAAGTGTTCATCGATATTCTTTTTAGAGGAGCTCAAGTATTCTTTATCTTGCATTTTAAAGTGCAATTCTTTCAATCGTATCATTGGAGCTGGTATTATGTCATTCTTGATAATTTGAGTTCATGTTTTCATGTTTCACAAGTTATCAAGTATGAGATATTTTAAATCCATCAACCTCTTCGTTGGAATTATCTTGGGTTATATTTCACCTAAAACCTTCTCTAAGGTTTGTTGCTATTATGGTGCTTATAAATGATCCAAGTTCTTCATTTATCCTTTCCAGTGCGATATACTTTCTCGCCAATTTGTTCATATCAATCAAATTCGTTTTCCGTGAGTGGCAGGGTGTCACCTCATAATTCGAGATGTATTCCATAAGACCATATCAAGCTTATTCTTTTCGTTGTGGGTTTTCCAACATCTCCGTTCTAGCATTTGTTGTAAGCGTGCTACCTCGAGATCTTGTTTTCCTTCGTTCATCCCATTCCATTCTTACTTTTGTTCCGGGGGCATTGCGATGTTGTTTTCTTCAACCATCATCTCGTTTCATCTAAGATCATGTTCTTTCCTGTGCTTATCCATCTAACCGGAGTGTTGTGCCCTTTTGCTCAAGTTCTTTTCATTTTATCAAGTTTTTGCCTTCCGTTTCAACCGGAGTGCTGTCCGAATTTGTTCTTCTTTGAAACTCTTCCCTACCGTACTGATTTCAACTTTGTTCACCTTCGTTGTATTCTTTTCTCGAATTTGTTCAACCTCGCAAGGTTCTTTGGTCTCACTCGTTTGTCAAAGAAGCAACTTAGTTTTACCTCTTCTCTTTCTCTTCCGTTTTCCCTCCGGTGCCATTCTAGATCTCGGGACGAGATCCTCTCGTAGTGGTGGAGTGTTGTAACGCCCCGAGACCGATGTGCCAGGTGTCGTCCAGTTATTCGCTGTTGTTGCCTTGTCATTGCTTGCGTGTCATGCATTGCATATCATGTCATCATGTGCATTTCATTTGCATACATGTTTGTTTCATGCATCCGAGCTTTTTCCCCGTTGTCCGTTTTGCATTCCGGCGTTCCGTTCTCCTCCAGTGGTCATTTCTACCTTTCTTTCTTGTGTGGGGATTAAGTATTTCCGGATTGGACCGAGACTTGCCAAAGCGGCCTTGGTTTACTACCGGTAGACCGCATGTCAAGTTTCGTGCCATTTGGACCTCGTTTGATACTCCAACGGTTAACCGAGGGACCGAAAAGGCCTCGTGTGTGTTGCAGCCCAACACCCCTCCAATTTGGCCCAAAACCCACCATAACCCTCTCAATCATCTAGAGCGTTCGATCACGATCGCGTGGCTGAAAACCGGACCTCATTTGGACTCTCCTAGCTCCCTCTACCTATAAATATGTGGCTCTCCCCGATTTTTTCGCGCAGTCCAAACCCTAACTTCGTCCTCTTCGCGCTGCCGGACACTTCTCCACCGCGCCGGACAAAGTCCGCCGCCGCCGCCACCTCACCCGGACCAATCCGGAGCCGCCACGTCGCTCCGCCGCCGCTCCCCGCCAATCCGCGCGCGCCACCTGTCAGCGCCGCGTCCTCCTCTCTCCTCCGCCGCCGCGGGCCCGCGCGGCCCAGATCCGGCCCGCGGGGCCCGAATCGTCCGCGCCTCCGTCCGGCGAGGCTGCGCCATCCGCGCGAGGCAGCCGCCGCTCCATCCTCGCCGCCCGCCGTCTCGTCGCCGGCGCACTGGCCACTGCGCCGCATCGCCGCTGCTTCGGCCCCGCCGCCGACGCCCGAGGCGCCCACGCCCTCCACTCCTGCGCCGCCGCCGCCCAACGCCCGGGGAGCTCCTCCCTCTCCCTCGACGCTCCGGCCGGCCAAGTCCCGATGTCTCCGGCCATCTCGTTCTCCGGCGATATCTGTTTCAGCATGCTCCAGTTTTCACTAAGTCTGAGAACAGATTATGTTTTTGCCATGTTCGCATGCTTGCAATTGTATTTTCTGATCCCTTTTGGCTCAAGGTCACTAAGGGACTTTTGTTAAGCTCTTTGAGTAGCTCCATGCCATGCTTTACTTCGCCATGTTCAGGTCCTGTAGCATATAGTTTTGTTGCTCCGAAGTGTGCTACCTGATCTGAAATTCCAGGCTTGTGTTAATTTCACAAAGTCTGAGATCTGTTTACCAATTGCACTTTTGCCATGCTTGTTTGAACCTGTTAATGGATGAATTGGCCGTAGCTTAGTGCTAGACTTTTTGTAAGCATCATGAATGGATCCCTGCCATATATTTTGTTGTCAGGTTTGGGTGCTGTAGCATGTTCATCTTGTTGCATTTAGACGGCTACTTGCTGTAAATCGCAGACCAGTGTCATATTTGCATTGCTTGCCATTTCCAAACCGTGACTCCGATTCCGGTGATCTTTATATCAATTTCAACCGAAATAATCTCATCTTTCCAGTGGCACTCTTGGATTTCCAGGTTGATGCCAGGTTCATGCATTCCTTGTCCAATCATGCATATGCATCGCATACCGCATCCCGCATAGCATACCATGTTCATGCGTTGGTTGTTTACTATGTTGTGTGCTTCTTTCCGGTGTTTGCTTCTTCGGGTTGGTTCTGATAACGTCGCGTTTGTGAGGACCCGTTCGACTACGTCCGTTGGTCTTCTTCATGGACTCCTTCTTCTTCCTCGCGGGATTTCAGGCAAGATGACCATACCCTCGAAATCACTTCTATCTTTGCTTGCTTAGTTGCTCGCTCTTTCACTATGCCTATGCTGCGATACCTACCACATGCTTTTCATGCCCCCCTATATTGTTGAACCAAGCCTCTAACCCACCTTGTCCTAGCAAACCGTTGTTTTGGCTATGTTACCGCTTTGCTCAGCCCCTCTTATAGCGTTGTTAGTTGCAGGTGAAGATTGAAGTTTGTTCCTTGTTGGAACATGGAGATGTTGTTCCTTGTTGGAACATGTTTACTTGTTGGGATATCACAATATATCTTATTTAATTAATGCATCTATATACTTGGTAAAGGGTGGAAGGCTCGGCCTTATGACTGGTGTTTTGTTCCACTCTTGCCGCCCTAGTTTTCGTCATATCAGTGTTATGTTCCCGGATTTTGCGTTCCTTACGCGGTTGGGTTATAACGGGAACCCCTTGACAGTTCGCTTTGAATAAAACTCCTCCAGCAAGGCCCAACCATGGTTTTACCATTTGCCACCTAGCCTTTTTCCCTTGGGAGTCGCGCATCCCAAGGGTCATCTTTATTTTACCCCCCCCGGGCCAGTGCTTGTCTAAGTGTTGGTCCAAACTAGAGCCACTTGCGGTGCCACCTTGGGGAAACTTGAGGGCTGGTTTTAGCTGTATGTAGTGTTCATCCGGTGTTTCCTTGAGAACGAGATATGTGCAGCTCCTATCAGGATGTCGGTGCATCGGGCGGTCTTGCTAGACTTGTTTTACCATTGTCGAGGATGTCTTGTAACCGGGATTCCGAGCCTGATCGGGTCTTCCCGCTAGAAGGTCTATTCCTTCGTTAACCGTGACAGCTTGTGATGGGCTAAGTTGGGGCTCCCCTGCAGGGATTTGAACATTCGAAAGCCATGCCCGCGGTTATGGGCAGATGGGGATTTGTTAATGTCCGATTGTAGATAACCTGAACCTTTACTTATTTAAAATGTATCAACAACGTGCGTAACCGTGATGGTCTCTTTCCGGCGGAGTCCGAGAAGTGAACACGGTGTTGGAGTTATGCTTGACGTAGGTTGTTTTAGGATCACTTCTTGATCATAGTTTCTCGGCCGTGCTTTGCCTTCTCTTCTCGCTCTCATTTGCGTATGTTAGCCACCATATATGCTAGTCGCTTGCTGCAGCTCCACCTCATACCTTTACCTTACCCATAAGCTTAAATAGTCTTGATCGTGAGGGTGCGAGATTGCTGAGTCCCCGTGGCTCAAAGATACTTCCAAAACCAGCTTGCAGGTGCTGATGAGTCCATGAAGATGACGCAACCAAGCTCAGGAGGAGCTCGATGAAGATCTTGTCCTTTGTGTTGTTTCGTTTTAGTCGGTCAGTAGTGGAGCCCAGTTGGCGTCGAACGGGGACCTTGTCGCATTTGGGGTTCTTCTTTTATTTTGGTTCTGTAGTCGGGCCTTGATTGTATTTGGATGTTGTAATGCTTTATTCATGTATTTGTGTGAAGTGGCGATTGTAAGCCAACTATGTATCTCTTTCCCTTATGTATTACATGGGTTGTGTGAAGATTACCTCACTTGCGACATTGCTTTCAATGCGGTTATGCCTCTAAGTCGTGCTTCGACACCTGGGAGATATAGCCGCATCGAGGGCGTTACAAGTTGGTTCAGAGCCTTCCCCGACCTTAGGAGCCCCCATTGCTTGATCGTTTTTAGCAGCCGGTGTTGAGTCTAGAAAAATGTTTTGAGTCATTTAGGAATTATATATCGGAGAGTTTAGGAATTCCTTTTACTCCCCAGTCCTTTTGTCGCTCTGGTAAGGCATCCTGACATAGAGTTTTGACTCTTCTGTTCTTAAATTTCACTAAAAAAATTAGGATCACGCGGGTATCTTGGAATCATTTCGACGGTTTTGTGACGAGAACATTGTCTTGGTGCCTCCTGTCAGGGGTTTTGTGGCAGTGTCCCGGGGAGTTGAGCTCTGAGGTGTTGTCGTCATAATTTTATCGTTGCAATTCTGGAATACCTGAGTTTACTACGCCGACATCGAAAGTCTCTTTTATGCAGTTCGTTGGTGAGATAACCTCGACGCCACCCAGTACTGTGGGGGAGTTCGGGAGTATTGTCATAACTTGTATAACGGATGCTTTTCGAAGGTTGAGGTAGACGATTTCCGAAGGTTTCTTGGTTATGTGTTGAAGGATGGATACAGCTGGATGTAGGATTTGTTAGTTTTGGGTGAGATATTATGCTTCCCCTGTATCCCCAACACCTGATTGCATAACCGGAAAATTTCGGGAGTTTATAAGTGGGAATTCAAGTAGCTCTTAGGATATCTTTCCGACAAATGTATGATATGAAATTGGGGTTCGACGTCTAGTGGTCCGCCTATTCACGGTCGGTTTTACAGTGGTATCGTTGTGTCTTAAAGAGTCCTTGGCTATGCCGACTCGGGGACGCTTCGTATGTCATGTGCACTTCCTTGTACATGATGGTGCTGTACGATCGAGCCCATGTAGGCCCCACCATGAAAACTTCGGATGAAATCTCTATCATATGTGTGTTCCGGCTTATTCCGCAAGCCAATCCTTTGTTTTTGTTTTGAGTTGTGGTATTCGAGTTGCTTCGAAGTCAAGAGTTGATTCCATAACTTTCCTAAATGGTGTTCTCATACTCCGATGTGAATACCAATCCTTCTTGGTAATTGAGATTGTCTTTTCAATCCTTTTCAACCGGTGTGTCTCTCTTCAAGTGGGTCAAATCTTGTCAATTTTCGCAAGATCAATTATCAGTCCTTCTCAACGTTGTTTGTTTGATCTGCCCTCAAGTTGCCTTTGTTTTTTTTCCCACCCACCCACCCCTTTTTCTTCAAGGATTCAGATTTCTTATTCAAGTATCCTTTTATTCATGGGAAGTCTCTCCATCCTTTTTCCGTCAATATTCTTATCCGGTGATTCTCATGAAGATTTTAACGGAGTTTTAGTGCACCATTATTCATTCTTTTTCTTCTCCGGTGGAACTAATTTAAGCTTTGTTGATCATATCTTTCTCCTTGTTGCAAATACCTTCTCATAGCGGTGCACCTCATAATCATTCCCCACTTGCTATTCATTTGTTCCAGAGTGCTCAAGATATCCCGGAGATTCGTGTTTCCACTCTTAATCCGTTCAAGCTATTTTGAGGATGTTATCTCATTCAAGCCATTTACTTCAACTGGTGCAATATCTCTTTTTTAAGTAATCGCTCAACGGTGTTTCTTTTGAGTGGGCCCTAACCCACAGGTCTTTTCCCAGGATCTTACCTGACTCTTCTTATTTCCCGGGGATATCCTTAAAGTTCTTGTCAAAGTTTGATGTAAGAACGAATTATCATAAGTCTTATGTTTTCTCCAAGATCTGTCGAATTCTTTTCATCGTTGGCTTAACCTTTCCATTCTTCATTCCGGAGTGCCTCAATAATTATTCTTGGTGGTGTACTCGTCGTCATTCTCGGATGTTGAAGACCGAAGAAGAGTTTCTCTTTAATCTTGCTCTTTTCTCTTCAAGATTCGTGATTCTAGCTTGTTGCCATCCTCTCGTAATTGTCTTGATTGTGAGAATTCTTTTCACCTATCCGGAGCAATTCAGGAGTCTTTTCAGTTTGATTATCCAGAGCCCATCATCTTATAATTATTCATTCTAGCTTTGGGCTCTCATCCTCCTAATTTTACTGGTGCATCGATCAAATATCCTCTAATCAGTGCATGATCTCTTCGTTCTCATGGGTCTAAATTCTCTCAAGCATATTCGTTTTATTGCTAATTCTTCCCGGTGTTTCTTCATGTTGTAATCATTCTTTTTCAATTCTTACGGTGGTTCGTCCAAGATTCTTCTTACCTTGTTATCATATCAATTCATTTGTTGTTTTCAATCCTACCGGTGGTTTCGTCGAAGACATTCTCAAGTTTATGTTATATCTATCTTAATCCTTTCTTCGAGAATAAGTGATATGCCAAATCCGTTGCTTGTCATCAATTTAAATTGGTGAAGGATAAGCAGAATATAATTCTTATTCTTGTTTCATCCAAGTGATTAATTCCCTATTCCAGAGGCTCATCAAATTCTTGATCCAAATTGTGTCATCTTCTCTTTTTCCCGGAGTCCAAGTTCTCGCAATTATATTATCACGGAGATTCATCTAAATCTTTACAAGGATTCACCTTGTGTTTTCAACTTCCTTTTCCTTCCATTTGATCATCCTTTTGTTACCGGAGTTCTTCAGGCAGGCTCTACATGGTGGTTCACCAAGGATTTAATTCCTTCTCGAAGTGTTCATCGATATTCTTTTCAGAGGAGCTCAAGTATTCTTTATCTTGCATTTTAAAGTGCAATTCTTTCAACCGTATCATTGGAGCTGGTATTATGTCATTCTTGATAATTTGAGTTCATGTTTTCGTGTTTCACAAGTTATCAAGTATGAGATATTTTAAATCCATCAACCTCTTAGTTGGAATTATCTTGGGTTATATTTCACCTAAAACCTTCTCTAAGGTTTGTTGCTATTATGGTGCTTATAAATGATCCAAGTTCTTCATTTATCCTTTCCGGTGCGATATACTTTCTCGCCAATTTGTTCATATCAATCAAATTCGTTTTCCGTGAGTGGCAGGGTGTCACCTCATAATTCGAGATGTATTCCATAAGACCATGTCAAGCTTATTCTTTTTGTTGTGGGTTTTCCAACATCTCCTTTCTAGTATTTGTTGTAAGCGTGCTACCTCGAGATCTTGTTTTCCTTCGTTCATCCCATTCCATTCTTACTTTTGTTCCGGGGGCATTGCGATGTTGTTTTCTTCAACCATCATCTCGTTTCATCTAAGATCATGTTCTTTCCTGTGCTTATCCATCTAACCGGAGTGTTGTGCCCTTTTTCTCAAGTTCTTTTCATTTTATCAAGTTTTTGCCTTCCGTTTCAACCGGAGTGCTGTCCGAATTTGTTCTTCTTTGAAACTCTTCCCTACCGGACTGCTATCAACTTTGTTCACCTTCGTTGTATTCTTTTCTCGAATTTGTTCAACCTCACAAGGTTCTTTGGTCTCACTCGTTTGTCAAAGAAGCAACTTAGTTTTACCTCTTCTCTTTCTCTTCCGTTTTCCCTCCGGTGCCATTCTAGATCTCGGGACGAGATCCTCTCGTAGTGGTGGAGTGTTGTAACACCCCGAGACCGATGTGCCAGGTGTCGTCCAGTTATTTGCTGTTGTTGCCTCGTCATTGCTTGCGTGTCATGAATTGCATATCATGTCATCATGTGCATTTCATTTGCATACATGTTTGTCTCATGCATCCGAGCTTTTTCCCCGTTGTTCGTTTTGCATTCCGGCGTTCCGTTCTCCTCATGTGGTCATTTCTACCTTTCTTTCTTGTGTGGTGATTAATCATTTCCGGATTGGACCGAGACTTGCCAAAGCGGCCTTGGTTTACTACCGGTAGACCGCATGTCAAGTTTCGTGCCATTTGGACCTCGTTTGATACTCCAACGGTTAACCGAGGGACCGAAAAGGCCTCGTGTGTGTTGCAGACTAACACCCCTCCAATTTGGCCCAAAACCCACCATAACCCTCTCCATCATCTAGAGTGTTCGATCACGATCGCGTGGCCGAAAACCGCACCTCATTTGGACTCTCCTAGCTCCCTCTACCTATAAATATGTGGCTCTCCCCGATTTTTTCGCGCAGTCCAAACCCTAACTTCGTCCTCTTCGCGCCGCCGGACACTTCTCCACCATGCCGGACAATGTCCGCCGCCGCCGCCACCTCACCCGGACCAATCCAGAGCCGCCACGTCGCTCCGCCGCCGCTCCCCACCAATCCGCACGCGCCACCTGTTAGCGCCGCGTCCTCCTCTCTCTTCCGCTGCCGCGGGCCCGCGCGGCCCAGATCCGGCCCGCGGGGCCCGAATCACCCGCGCCTCCGTCCGGCGAGGCCGCGCCATCCGCGCGAGGCAGCCGCCGCTCCATCCTCGCCGCCCGCCGTCTCGTCGCTGGTGCACTGGCCACCGCGCCGCATCACCGCTGCTTCGGCCCCGCCGCCGACGCCCGAGGCGCCCGCGCCCTCCACTCCGGCGCCGCCGCCGCCCAACGCCCGGGGAGCTCCTCCCTCTCCCTCGATGCTCCGGCCGGCCAGTTCCCGACGTCTCCGGCCACCTCGTTCTCCGGCGAACAGTGCACTCCGGCCAGCTCCCGACCATCCTCGGTTTCCGTGCCAAACCCTAGATCTGTTTTCAGAGGGTATATTTTTCCTAAGTCCTTGAGTTTCCCACGTTTCAAATGCACATGTTCATCGCCTCGTAACTTTGCATCCATATCTCCGAATCATGCATATAGCATATCAAAATGTTCGCCTCAGAGAGTACATCATTTCATCTCATTGCATCATTTTCATTGGAGTTCATCTTGATGCCCGAAATGCTGTTAGAAGAGTGCTACTTGAGATAATTGTCAGATCTGCTGCTCCAATTAGATATTTGTCATTTTTGCCATGATTAATGTGTGCATGATATGCCCATGAGCTCTACATACGTTCTGTTAAGGGTTTTGCCATCTTTCCAGAGGTGCAATCCATGTATTTTTGTGATGTGTGTGGTGACTAGCACAAGCTTGCAAAGTGAGGCACTTGGTAATGCTGATTTCAGGGACTTTGCATTTCCACTAAGTCCTTGATCTGTTTATTTCAATATGGCCATATGTTCATGTTGTTTCCTAGTGATCCGTGCCTCTTTTGAGGATAATCAGTAAGGATGTTTTGTTAATCTTGTAGTGCTCTATCCATCCATGTCCTTGTTTGCAATTATGGAGCACCCTAGCTTGAGTCAATCGAGCTCTACTTTTGCTATTTCGTGAATCTGGGCAGATTGTCTACTTGTTAGCGATTTTGCCGAGGATGTTGTAGTTGATCTGTGCATGCCATGTTATTGTTCTTGTCATGTCTAGCTTGTATAATGTGTATTATTGATGGGTGTATGCTTAGATTGTCATGATTTGCTCTGTAGTGAGTGCATCGAGCTCGTAAACATGCCTACTTGATATCTGTTTCAGCATGCTCCAGTTTTCACTAAGTCTGAGAACTGATTATGCTTTTGCCATGTTCGCATGCTTGCAATTGTATTTTCTGATCCCTTTTGGCTCAAGGTCACTAAGGGACTTTTGTTAAGCTCTTTGAGTAGCTCCACGCCATGCTTTACTTTGCCATGTTCAGGTCCTGTAGCATATAGTTTTGTTGCTCTGAAGTGTGCTACCTGATCTGAAATTCCAGGCTTGTGTTAATTTCACAAAGTCTGAGATCTGTTTACCAATTGCACTTTTGCCATGCTTGTTTGAACCTGTCAATGGATGAATTGGCCGTAGCTCAGTGCTAGACTTTTGGTAAGCATCATGAATGGATCCCTGCCATGTATTTTGTTGTCAGGTTTGGGTGATGTAGCATGTTCATCTTGTTGCATTTAGACGGCTACTTGCTGTAAATCGCAGACCGGTGTCATATTTGCATTGCTTGCCATTTCCAAACCGTGACTCCGATTCCGGTGATCTTTATATCAATTTCAACCGAAATCATCTCATCTTTCCAGTGGCACTCTTGGATTTCCAGGTTGAGGCCAGGTTCATGCATTCCTTGTCCAATCATGCATATGCATCGCATACCGCATCCCGCATAGCATACCATGTTCATGCGTTGGTTGTTTACTATGTTGTGTGCTTCTTTCCGGTGTTTGCTTCTTCGGGTTGGTTCCGATAAATTCGCGTTTGTGAGGACCCGTTTGACTACGTCCGTTGGTCTTCTTCATGGACTCGTTCTTCTTCCTTGCGGGATTTCAGGCAAGATGACCATACCCTCGAAATCACTTCTATCTTTGCTTGCTTAGTTGCTCGCTCTTTCGCTATGCCTATGCTGCGATACCTACCACATGCTTTTCATGCCCCCCTATATTGTTGAACCAAGCCTCTAACCCACCTTGTCCTAGCAAACCGTTGTTTTGGCTATGTTACCGCTTTGCTCAGCCCCTCTTATAGCGTTGTTAGTTGCAGGTGAAGATTGAAGTTTGTTCCTTGTTGGAACATGGAGATGTTGTTCCTTGTTGGAACATGTTTACTTGTTGGGATATCACAATATATCTTATTTAATTAATGCATCTATATACTTGGTAAAGGGTGGAAGGCTCGGCCTTATGCCTGGTGTTTTGTTCCACTCTTGCCGCCCTAGTTTCCGTCATATCGGTGTTATGTTCCCGGATTTTGCGTTCCTTACGCGGTTGGGTTATAACGGGAACCCCTTGACAGTTCGCTTTGAATAAAACTCCTCCAGCAAGGCCCAACCATGGTTTTACCATTTGCCACCTAGCCTTTTTCCCTTGGGAGTCGCGCATCCCGAGGGTCATCTTTATTTTACCCCCCCCCCCCGGGCCAGTGCTTGTCTAAGTGTTGGTCCAAACTAGAGCCACTTGCGGCGCCACCTCGGGGAAACTTGAGGGCTGGTTTTAGTTGTACGTAGTGTTCATCCGATGTTGCCCTGAGAACGAGATATGTGTAGCTCCTATCAGGATGTCGGTGCATCGGGCGGTCTTGCCAGACTTGTTTTACCATTGTCGAGGATGTCTTGTAACCGGGATTCCGAGCCTGATCGGGTCTTCCCGCTAGAAGGTCTATTCCTTCGTTGACCGTGACAGCTTGTGATGGGCTAAGTTGGGACTCCCTTGCAGGGATTTGAAATTTCGAAAGCCATGCCCGCGGTTATGGGCAGATGGGAATTTGTTAATGTCCGGTTGTAGATAACCTGAACCTTTACTTATTTAAAATGTATCAACAACGTGCGTAACCGTGATGGTCTCTTTCCGCCGGAGTCCGGGAAGTGAACACGGTGTTGGAGTTATGCTTGACGTAGGCTGTTTTAGGATCACTTCTTGATCATAGTTTCTCGGTCGTGCTTTGCCTTCTCTTGTCGCTCTTATTTGCGTATGTTAGCCACCATATATGCTAGTCGCTTGCTGCAGCTCCACCTCATACCTTTACCTTACCCATAAGCTTAAATAGTCTTGATCGTGAGGGTGCGAGATTGCTGAGTCCCCGTGGCTCACAGATACTTCCAAAACCAGCTTGCAGCTGCTGATGAGTCCGTGCAGATGACGCAACCAAGCTCAGGAGGAGCTCGATGAAGATCTTGTCCTTTGTGTTGTTTCGTTTTAGTCGGTCAGTAGTGGAGCCCAGTTGGCGTCGAACGGGGACCTTGTCGCATTTGGGGTTCTTCTTTTATTTTGGTTCTGTAGTCGGACCTTGATTGTATTTGGATGTTGTAATGCTTTATTCATGTATTTGTGTGAAGTGGCGATTGTAAGCCAACTATGTATCTCTTTCCCTTATGTATTACATGGGTTGTGTGAAGATTACCTCACTTGCGACATTGCTTTCAATGCGGTTATGCCTCTAAGTCGTGCTTCGACACCTAGGAGATATAGCCGCATCGAGGGCGTTACAAGTTGGTATCAGAGCCTTCCCCGACCTTAGGAGCCCCCATTGCTTGATCGTTTTTAGCAGCCGTTGTTGATTCTAGAAAAATGTTTTGAGTCATTTAGGAATTATATATCGGAGAGTTTAGGAATTCTTTTTACTCCCCAGTCCTTTCGTCGCTCTCCTAAGGCATCCTGACATAGAGTTTTGACTCTTCTCTTCTTAAATTTCACTAAAAAAAATTAGGATCACGCGGGTATCTTGGAATCGTTTCGACGGTTTTGTGACGAGAACATTGTCTTGGTGCCTCCTGTCAGGGGTTTTGTGGCAGTGTCCCGGGGAGTTGAGCTCTGAGGTATTGTCGTCATAATTTTATTGTTGCAATTCTGGAATACCTGAGTTTACTATGCCGACATCGAAAATCTCTTTTATGCAGTTCGTTGGTGAGATAACCTCGACGCCACCCAGTACTGTGGCGGGAGTTCGAGAGTATTGTCATAACTTGTATAACGGATGCTTTTCGAAGGTTGAGGTAGACGATTTCCGAAGGTTTCTTGGTTATGTGTTGAAGGATGGATAGAGCTGGATGTAGGATTTGTTAGTTTTGGGTGAGATATTATGCTTCCCCTGTATCCCCAACACCTGATTGCATAATCGGAAAATTTCAGGAGTTTATAAGTGGGAATTCAAGTAGCTCTTAGGATATCTTTCCGACAGATGTATGATATGAAATTGGGGTTCGACGTCTAGTGGTCCGCCTATTCACGGTCGGTTTTACAGTGGTCTCGTTGTGTCTTAAAGAGTCCTTGGCTATGCCGACTCAGGGACACTTCGTATGTTATGTGCACTGCCTTGTACATGATGGTGCTATACGATCGAGCCCATGTAGGCCCCACCACGAAAACTTCGGATGAAATCTCTATCATATGTGTGTTCCGGCTTATTCCGCAAGCCAATCCTTTGTTTTTGTTTTGAGTTGTGGTATTCGAGTTGCTTCGAAGTCAAGAGTTGATTCCATACCTTTCCTAAATGGTGTTCTCATACTCCGATGTGAATACCAATCATTCTTGGTAATCGAGATTGTCTTGTCAATCCTTTTCAACCGGTGTGTCTCTCTTCAACTGGGTCAAATCTTGTCAATTTTCGCAAGATCAATTATCAGTCCTTCTCAACGTTGCTTGTTTGATCTGCCCTCAAGTTGCCTTTGTTTTTTTTCCCACCCACCCACCCCTTTTTCTTCAAGGATTCAGATTTCTTATTCAAGTATCCTTTTATTCATGGGAAGTCTCTCCATCCTTTTTCCGTCAATATTCTTATCCGGTGATTCTCATGAAGATTTTAATGGAGTTTCTAGTGCACCATTATTCATTCTTTTTCTTCTCCGGTGGAACTAATTTAAGCTTTGTTGATCATATCTTTCTCCTCGTTGCAAATACCTTCTCATACTAGTGCACCTCATAATCATTCCCCACTTGCTATTCATTTGTTCCGGAGTGCTCAAGATATCCCGGAGATTCGTGTTTCCACTCTTAATCCGTTCAAGCTATTTTGAGGATGTTATCTCGTTCAAGCCATTTAATTCAACCGGTGCAGTATCTCTTTTTCAAGTAATCGCTCAACAGTGTTTCTTTTGAGTGGGCCCTAATCCACATGTCTTTTCCCAGGATCTTACCTGACTCTTCTTATTTCCCGAGGATATCCTTAAAGTTCTTGTCAAAGTTTGACGTAAGAACGAATTATCATAAGTCTTATGTTTTCTCCAAGATCTGTCGAATTCTTTTCATCGTTGGCTTAACCTTTCCATTCTTCATTCCGGAGTGCCTCAATAATTATTCTTGGTGGTGTACTCGTCGTCATTCTCGGATGTTGAAGACCGAAGAAGAGTTTCTCTTTAATCTTGCTCTTTTCTCTTCAAGATTTGTGATTCTAGCTTGTTGCCATCCTCTCGTAATTGTCTTGATCGTGAGAATTCTTTTCACCTATCCGGAGCAATTCAGGAGTCTTTTCAGTTTGATTATCCGCAGTCCATCATCTTATAATTATTCATTCTAGCTTTGGGCTCTCATCCTCCTAATTTTACTGGTGCATCGATCAAATATCCTCTAATCAGTGCATGATCTCTTCGTTCTCATGGGTCTAAATTCTCTCAGGCATCTTCGTTTTATTGCTAATTCTTCCCGGTGTTTCTTCATGTTGTAATCATTCTTTTTCAATTCTTATGGTGGTTCATCCAAGATTCTTCTTACCTTGTTATCATATCAATTCATTTGTTGTTTTCAATCCTACCGGTGGATTCGTCGAAGACGTTCTCAAGTTTATGTTATATCTATCTTAATCCTTTCTTCGAGAATAAGTGATATGCCAAATCCGTTGCTTGTCATCAATTTAAATTGGTGAAGGATAAGCAGAATATAATTCTTATTCTTGTTTCATCCAAGTGATTAATTCCTTATTCCGGAGGCTCATCAAATTCTTGATCCAAATTGTGTCATCTTCTCTTTTTCCCGGAGTCCAAGTTCTCGCAATTATATTATCACGGAGATTCATCTAAATCTTTACAAGGATTCACCTTGTGTTTTCAACTTCCTTTTCCTTCCGTTTGATCATCCTTTTGTTACCGGAGTTCTTCAGGGAGGCTCTACATGGTGGTTCACCAAGGATTTAATTCCTTCTCGAAGTGTTCATCGATATTCTTTTCAGAGGAGCTCAAGTATTCTTTATCTTGCATTTTAAAGTGCAATTCTTTCAACCGTATCATTGGAGCTGGTATTATGTCATTCTTGATAATTTGAGTTCATGTTTTCATGTTTCACAAGTTATCAAGTATGAGATATTTTAAATCCATCAACCTCTTCGTTGGAATTATCTTGGGTTATATTTCACCTAAAACCTTCTCTAAGGTTTGTTGCTATTATGGTGCTTATAAATGATCCAAGTTCTTCATTTATCCTTTCCGGTGCGATATACTTTCTCGCCAATTTGTTCATATCAATCAAATTCGTTTTCCGTGAGTGGCAGGGTGTCACCTCATAATTTGAGATGTATTCCATAAGACCATATCAAGCTTATTCTTTTCGTTGTGGGTTTTCCAACATCTCCGTTCTAGCATTTGTTGTAAGCGTGCTACCTCGAGATCTTGTTTTCCTTCATTCATCCCATTCCATTCTTACTTTTGTTCCAGGGGCATTGCGATGTTGTTTTCTTCAACCATCATCTCGTTTCATCTAAGATCATGTTCTTTCCTGTGCTTATCCATCTAACCGGAGTGTTGTGCCCTTTTGCTCAAGTTCTTTTCATTTTATCAAGTTTTTGCCTTCCGTTTCAACCGGAGTGCTGTCCGAATTTGTTCTTCTTTGAAACTCTTCCCTACCGGACTGCATTCAACTTTGTTCACCTTCGCTGTATTCTTTTCTCGAATTTGTTCAACCTCGCAAGGTTCTTTGGTCTCACTCGTTTGTCAAAGAAGCAACTTAGTTTTACCTCTTCTCTTTCTCTTCCGTTTTCCCTCCGGTGCCATTCTAGATCTCGGGACGAGACCCTCTCGTAGTGGTGGAGTGTTGTAACGCCCCGAGACCGATGTGCCAGGTGTCGTCCAGTTATTCGCTGTTGTTGCCTTGTCATTGCTTGCGTGTCATGCATTGCATATCATGTCATCATGTGCATTTCATTTGCATACATGTTTGTCTCATGCATCCGAGCTTTTTCCCCGTTGTCCGTTTTGCATTCCGGCGTTCCGTTCTCCTTCGGTGGTCATTTCTACCTTTCTTTCTTGTGTGGGGATTAAACATTTCCGGATTGGACAGAGACTTTCCAAAGCGGCCTTGGTTTACTACCGGTAGACCGCATGTCAAGTTTCGTGCCATTTGGACCTCATTTGATACTCCAACGGTTAACCGAGGGACCGAAAAGGCCTCGTGTGTGTTGCAGCCCAACACCCCTCCAATTTGGCCCAAAACCAACCATAACCCTCTCCATCATCTAGAGCGTTCGATCACGATCGCGTGGCCGAAAACTGCACCTTATTTGGACTCTCCTAGCTCCCTCTACCTATAAATATGTGGCTCTCCCCGATTTTTTCGCGCAGTCCAAACCCTAACTTCGTCCTCTTCGCGCCGCCGGACACTTCTCCACCGCGCCGGACAATGTCCGCCGCCGCCGCCACCTCACCCGGACCAATCCGGAGCCACCACGTCGCTCCGCCACCGCTCCCCGCCAATCCGCGCGCGCCACCTGTCGGCGCCGCGTCCTCCTCTCTCCTCCGCAGCCGCGGGCCCGTGCGGCCCAGATCCGGCCCGCGGGGCCCGAATCGCCTGCGCCTCCGTCCGGTGAGGCCGCGTCATCCACGCGAGGCAGCCGCCGCTCCATCCTCGCCGCCCGCCTTCTCGTCGCCGGCGCACTGGCCACCGCGCCGCATCGCCGCTGCTTCGGCCCCGCCGCCGACGCCCGAGGCGCCCGCGCCCTCCACTCCGGCGCCGCCGCCGCCCAACGCCCGGGGAGCTCCTCCCTCTCCCTCGACGCTCCTGCCGGCCAAGTCCCGACGTCTCCGGCCACCTCGTTCCCCGGCAAACAGTGCACTCCGGCCAGCTACCGACCATCCTCGGTTTCCGTGCCAAACCCTAGATCTGTTTTCAGAGGGTATATTTTTCCTAAGTCCTCGAGTTTCCCATGTTTCAAATGCACATGTTCATCGCCTCGTAACTTTGCATCCATACCTCCGAATCATGCATCTAGCATATCAAAATGTTCGCCTCAGAGAGTACATCATTTCATCTCATTGCATCATTTTCATTTGAGTTCATCTTGATGCCCGAAATGCTGTTAGAAGAGTGCTACTTGAGATAATTGTCAGATCTGCTGCTCCAATTAGATATTTGTCATTTTTGCCATGATTAATGTGTGCATGATATGCCCATGAGCTCTACATACGTTCTGTTAAGGGTTTTGCCATCTTTCCAGAGGTGCAATCCATGTATTTTTGTGATGGGTGTGGTGACTAGCACAAGCTTGCAAAGTGAGGCACTTGGTAATGCTGATTTCAGGGACTTAGCATTTCCACTAAGTCCTTGATCTGTTTATTTCAATATGGCCATATGTTCATGTTGTTTCCTAGTGATCCGTGCCTCTTTTGAGGATGATCAGTAAGGATGTTTTGTTAATCTTGTAGTGCTCTATCCATCCATGTCCTTGTTTGCAATTATGGAGCACCCTAGCTTGAGTCAATCGAGCTCTACTTTTGCTATTTCGTGAATCTGGGCAGATTGTCTACTTGTTAGCGATTTTGCCGAGGATGTCGTAGTTGATCCGTGCATGCCATGTTATTGTTCTTGCCATGTCTAGCTTGTATAATGTGTATTCTTGATGGGTGTATGCTTAGATTGTCATGACTTGCTCTGTAGTGAGTGCATCGAGGTCGTAAACATGCCTACTTGATATCTGTTTCAGCATGCTCCAGTTTTCACCAAGTCTGAGAACTGATTATGTTTTTGCCATGTTCGCATGCTTGCAATTGTATTTTCTGATCCCTTTTGGCTCAAGGTCACTAAGGGACTTTTGTTAAGCTCTTTGAGTAGCTCCATGCCATGCTTTACTTTGCCATGTTCAGGTCCTGTAGCATATAGTTTTGTTGCTCCGAAGTGTGCTACCTGATCTGAAATTCCAGGCTTGTGTTAATTTCACAAAGTCTGAGATCTGTTTACCAATTGCACTTTTGCCATGCTTGTTTGAACATGTTAATGGATGAATTGGCCGTAGCTCAGTGCTAGGCTTTTGGTAAGCATCATGAATGGATCCCTGCCATGTATTTTGATGTCAGGTTTGGGTGCTGTAGCATGTTCATCTTGTTGCATTTAGACGGCTACTTGCTGTAAATCGCAGACCGGTGTCATATTTGCATTGCTTGCCATTTCCAAACCGTGACTCCGATTCCGGTGATCTTTATATCAATTTCAACCGAAATCATCTCATATTTCTCGTGGAACTCTTGGATTTCCAGGTTGAGGCCAGGTTCATGCATTCCTTGTCCAATCATGCATATGCATCGCATACCGCATCCCGCATAGCATACCATGTTCATGCGTTGGTTGTTTACTATGTTGTGTGCTTCTTTCCGGTGTTTGCTTCTTCGGGTTGGTTCCGATAACTTCGCGTTTGTGAGGACCCGTTTGACTACGTCCGTTGGTCTTCTTCATGGACTCGTTCTTCTTCCTTGCGGGATTTCAGGCAAGATGACCATACCCTCGAAATCACTTCTATCTTTGCTTGCTTAGTTGCTCGCTCTTTCGCTATGCCTATGCTGCGATACCTATCACATGCTTTTCATGCCCCCCTATATTGTTGAACCAAGCCTCTAACCCACCTTGTCCTAGCAAACCGTTGTTTTGGCTATGTTACCGCTTTGCTCAGCCCCTCTTATAGCATTGTTAGTTGCAGGTGAAGATTGAAGTTTGTTCCTTGTTGGAACATGGAGATGTTGTTCCTTGTTGGAACATGTTTACTTGTTGGGATATCACAATATATCTTATTTAATTAATGCATCTATATGCTTGGTAAAGGGTGGAAGGCTCAGCCTTATGCCTGGTGTTTTGTTCCACTCTTGCCGCCCTAGTTTCCGTCATATCGGTGTTATGTTCCCGGATTTTGCGTTCCTTACGCGGTTGGGTTATAACGGGAACCCCTTGATAGTTTGCTTTGAATAAAACTCCTCCAGCAAGGCCCAACCATGGTTTTACCATTTGCCACCTAGCCTTTTTCCCTTGGGAGTCGCGCATCCCGAGGGTCATCTTTATTTTACCCCCCCGGGCCAGTGCTTGTCTAAGTGTTGGTCCAAACTAGAGCCACTTGCGGCGCCACCTCGGGGAAACTTGAGGGCTAGTTTTAGCTGTACGTAGTGTTCATCCGGTGTTGCCCCGAGAACGAGATATGTGCAGCTCCTATCAGGAGGTCGGTGCATCGAGCGGTCTTGCTAGACTTGTTTTACCATTGTCGAGGATGTCTTGTAACCGGGATTCCGAGCCTGATCGGGTCTTCCCGCTAGAAGGTCTATTCCTTCGTTGACCGTGACAGCTTGTGATGGGCTAATATGGGACTCCCCTGCAGGGATTTGAACTTTCGAAAGCCATGCCCGCGGTTATGGGCAGATGGGAATTTGTTAATGTCCGGTTGTAGATAACCTGAACCTTTACTTATTTAAAATGCATCAACAGCGTGCGTAACCGTGATGGTCTCTTTCTGGCGGAGTCCGGGAAGTGAACACGGTGTTGGAGTTATGCTTGACGTAGGTTGTTTTAGGATCACTTCTTGATCATAGTTTCTCGGCTGTGCTTTGCCTTCTCTTCTTGCTCTCATTTGTGTATGTTAGCTACCATATATGCTAGTCGCTTGCTGCAGCTCCACCTCATACCTTTACCTTACCCATAAGCTTAAATAGTCTTGATCGTGAGGGTGCGAGATTGCTGAGTCCCCGTGGCTCACAGATACTTCCAAAACCAGCTTGTAGGTGCTAATGAGTCCGTGCAGATGACGCAACCAAGCTCAGGAGGAGCTCGATGAAGATCTTGTCCTTTGTGTTGTTTCGTTTTAGTCGGTCAGTAGTGGAGCCCAGTTGGCGTCGAACGGGGACCTTGTCGCATTTGGGGTTCTTCTTTTATTTTGGTTCTGTAGTCAGACCTTGATTGTATTTTGATGTTGTAATGCTTTATGCATGTATTTGTGTGAAGTGGCGATTGTAAGCCAACTATGTATCTCTTTCCCTTATGTATTACATGGGTCGTGTGAAGATTACCTCACCTGCGACATTGCTTTCAATGCGGTTATGCCTCTAAGTCGTGCTTCGGCACCTGGGAGATATAGCCGCATCGAGGGCGTTACAAGTTGGTATCAGAGCCTTCCCCGACCTTAGGAGCCCCCATTGCTTGATCGTTTTTAGCAGCCGTTGTTGAGTCTAGAAAAATGTTTTGAGTCATTTAGGAATTATATATCGGAGAGTTTAGGAATTCTTTTTACTCCCCAGTCCTTTCATCGCTCTGGTAAGGCATCCTGACATAGAGTTTTGACTCTTCTCTTCTTAAATTTCACTAAAAAAATTAGGATCACGCGGGTATCGTCAATCGTTTCGACGGTTTTGTGACGAGAACATTGTCTTGGTGCCTCCTGTCAGGGGTTTTGTGTCAGTGTCCCGGGGAGTTGAGCTCTGAGGTGTTGTATTCATAATTTTATCGTTGCAATTCTGGAATACCTGAGTTTACTACGCCGACATCGAAAATCTCTTTTATGCAGTTCGTTGGTGAGATAACCTCGACGCCACCCAGTACTGTGGCGGGAGTTCGGGAGTATTGTCATAACTTGTATAACGGATGCTTTTCGAAGGTTGAGGTAGACGATTTCCGAAGGTTTCTTGGTTATTTGTTGAAGGATGGATAGAGCTGTATGTAGGATTTGTTAGTTTTGGGTGAGATATTATGCTTCCCCTGTATCCCCAACACCTGATTGCATAACCGGAAAATTTCGGGAGTTTATAAGTGGGAATTCAAGTAGCTCTTAGGATATCTTTCCGACAGATGTATGATATGAAATTGGGGTTCGACGTCTAGTGGTCCGCCTATTCACGGTCGGTTTTACAGTGGTCTCGTTGTGTCTTAAAGAGTCCTTGGCTATGCCGACTCGGGGACGCTTCGTATGTCATGTGCACTGCCTTGTACATGATGGTGCTGTACGATCGAGCCCATGTAGGCCCACCATGAAAACTTCGGATGAAATATCTATCATATGTGTGTTCCGGCTTATTCTGCAAGCCAATCCTTTGTTTTTGTTTTGAGTTGTGGTATTCGAGTTGCTTTGAAGTCAAGAGTTGATTCCATACCTTTCCTAAATGGTGTTCTCATACTCCGATGTGAATACCAATCCTTCTTGGTAATCGAGATTCTCTTGTCAATCCTTTTCAACCGGTGTGTCTCTCTTCAAGTGGGTCAAATCTTGTCAATTTTCGCAAGATCAATTATCAGTCCTTCTCAACGTTGTTTGTTTGATCTGCCCTCAAGTTGCCTTTGTTTTTTTCCCACCCACCCACCCCTTTTTCTTCAAGGATTCAGATTTCTTATTCAAGTATCCTTTTATTCATGGGAAGTCTCTCCATCCTTTTTCCGTCAATATTCTTATCCGGTGATTCTCATGAAGATTTTAACGGAGTTTCTAGTGCACCATTATTCATTCTTTTTCTTCTCCGGTGGAACTAATTTAAGCTTTGTTGATCATATCTTTCTCCTCGTTGCAAATACCTTCTCATACCGGTGCACCTCATAATCATTCCCCACTTGCTATTCATTTGTTCCGGAGTGCTCAAGATATCCCGGAGATTCGTGTTTCCACTATTAATCCGTTCAAGCTATTTTGAGGATGTTATCTCATTCAAGCCATTTAATTCAACCGGTGCAATATCTCTTTTTCAAGTAATCGCTCAACGGTGTTTCTTTTGAGTGGGCCCTAACCCACAGGTCTTTTCCCAGGATCTTACCTGACTCTTCTTATTTCCCGGGGATATCCTTAAAGTTCTTGTCAAAGTTTGACGTAAGAACGAATTATCATAAGTCTTATGTTTTCTCCAAGATCTGTCGAATTCTTTTCATCGTTGGCTTAACCTTTCCATTCTTCATTCCGGAGTGCCTCAATAATTATACTTGGTGGTGTACTCGTCGTCATTCTCGGATGTTGAAGGCCGAAGAAGAGTTTCTCTTTAATCTTGCTCTTTTCTCTTCAAGATTCGTGATTCTAGCTTGTTGCCATCCTCTCGTAATTGTCTTGATCGTGAGAATTCTTTTCACCTATCCGGAGCAATTCAGGAGTCTTTTCAGTTTGATTATCCGGAGCCCATCATCTTATAATTATTCATTCTAGCTTTGGGCTCTCATCCTCCTAATTTTACTGGTGCATCGATCAAATATCCTCTAATCAGTGCATGATCTCTTCGTTCTCATGGGTCTAAATTCTCTCAAGCATCTTCGTTTTATTGCTAATTCTTCCCGGTGTTTCTTCATGTTGTAATCATTCTTTTTCAGTTCTTACGGTGGTTCGTCCAAGATTCTTCTTACCTTGTTATCATATCAATTCATTTGTTGTTTTCAATCCTACCGGTGGATTCGTCGAAGACGTTCTCAAGTTTATGTTATATCTATCTTAATCCTTTCTTCGAGAATAAGTGATATGCCAAATCCGTTGCTTGTCATCAATTTAAATTGGTGAAGGATAAGCAGAATATAATTATTATTCTTGTTTCATCCAAGTGATTAATTCCCTATTCCGGAGACTCATCAAATTCTTCATCCAAATTGTGTCATCTTCTCTTTTTCCCGGAGTCCAAGTTCTCGCAATTATATTATCACGGAGATTCATCTAAATCTTTACAAGGATTCACCTTGTGTTTTCAACTTCCTTTTCCTTCCGTTTGATCATCCTTTTGTTACCATAGTTCTTCAGGGAGGCTCTACATGGTGGTTCACCAAGGATTTAATTCCTTCTCGAAGTGTTCATCGATATTCTTTTCAAAGGAGCTCAAGTATTCTTTATCTTGCATTTTAAAGTGCAATTCTTTCAACCGTATCATTGGAGCTGGTATTATGTCATTCTTGATAATTTGAGTTCATGTTTTCATGTTTCACAAGTTATCAAGTATGAGATTTTTTAAATCCATCAACCTCTTCGTTGGAATTATCTTGGGTTATATTTCACCTAAAACCTTCTCTAAGGTTTGTTGCTATTATGGTGCTTATAAATGATCCAAGTTCTTCATTTATCCTTTCCGGTGCGATATACTTTCTTGCCAATTTGTTCATATCAATCAAATTCGTTTTCCGTGAGTGGCAGGGTGTCACCTCATAATTCGAGATGTATTCCATAAGACCATATCAAGCTTATTCTTTTCGTTGTGGGTTTTCCAACATCTCCATTCTAGCATTTGTTGTAAGCGTGCTACCCTGAGATCTTGTTTTCCTTCGTTCATCCCATTCCATTCTTACTTTTGTTCCGGGGGCATTGCGATGTTGTTTTCTTCAACCATCATCTCGTTTCATCTAAGATCATGTTCTTTCCTGTGCTTATCCATCTAACCGGAGTGTTGTGCCCTTTTGCTCAAGTTCTTTTCATTTTATCAAGTTTTTGCCTTCCGGTTCAACCGGAGTGCTGTCTGAATTTGTTCTTCTTTGAAACTCTTCCCTACCGGACTGCTTTCAACTTTGTTCACCTTCGTTGTATTCTTTTCTCGAATTTGTTCAACCTCGCAAGGTTCTTTGGTCTCACTCGTTTGTCAAAGAAGCAACTTAGTTTTACCTCTTCACTTTCTCTTCCGTTTTCCCTCCGGTGCCATTCTAGATCTCGGGACGAGATCCTCTCGTAGTGGTGGAGTGTTGTAACGCCCCAAGACCGATGTGCCAGGTGTCGTCCAGTTATTCGCTGTTGTTGCCTTGTCATTTCTTGCGTGTCATGCATTGCATATCATGTCATCATGTGCTCTCATGCATCCGAGCTTTTTCCCCGTTGTCCGTTTTGCATTTCGGCATTCCGTTCTCCTCCGGTGGTCATTTCTACCTTTCTTTCTTGTGTGGGGATTAAACATTTCCGGATTGGACCGAGACTTGCCAAAGCGGCCTTGGTTTACTACCGGTAGACCGCATGTCAAGTTTCATGCCATTTGGACCTCGTTTGATACTCCAACGGTTAACCGAGGGACCGAAAAGGCCTCGTGTGTGTTGCAGCCCAACACCCCTCCAATTTGGCCCAAAACCCACCATAACCCTCTCCATCATCTAGAGCGTTCGATCACGATCGCGTGGCCGAAAACCGCACCTCATTTGGACTCTCCTAGCTCCCTCTACCTATAAATATGTGGCTCTCCCCGATTTTTTTGCACAGTCCAAACCCTAACTTCGTCCTCTTCGCGCCGCCGGACACTTCTCCACCGCGCCGGACAATGTCTGCCGCCGCTGCCACCTCACCTGGACCAATCCGGAGCCGCCACGTCGCTCCGCCGCCGCTCCCCGCCAATCCGCGCGCGCCACCTGTCAGCGTCGCGTCCTCCTCTCTCCTCCGCCGCCGCGGGCCCGCGCGGCCCAGATCCGGCCCGCGGGCCCCGAATCGCCCGCGCCTCCGTCCGGCGAGGCCGCGCCATCCGCGCGAGGCAGCCGCCGCTCCATCCTCGCCGCCCACCGTCTCGTCGCCGGCGCACTGGCCACCGCGCCGCATCGCCGCTGCTTCGGCCCCGCCGCCGACGCCCGAGGCGCCCGCGCCCTCCACTCCGGCGTCGCCGCCGCCCAACGCCCGGGGAGCTCCTCCCTGTCCCTCGACGCTCCGGCCGGCCAAGTCCCGATGTCTCCAGCCACCTCGTTCTCCGGCGAACAGTGCACTCCGGCCAGCTCCCAACCATCCTCGGTTTCCGTGCCAAACCCTAGATCTGTTTTCAGAGGGTATAGTTTTCCGAAGTCCTCGAGCTTCCCACGTTTCAAATGCACATGTTCATCGCCTCGTAACTTTGCATCCATATCTCCGAATCATGCATATAGCATATCAAAATGTTCGCATCAGAGAGTACATCATTTCATCTCATTGCATCATTTTCATTTGAGTTCATCTTGATGCCCGAAATACTGTTAGAAGAGTGCTACTTGAGATAATTGTCAGATCTGCTGCTCCAATTAGATATTTGTCATTTTTGCCATGATTAATGTGTGCATGATATGCCCATGAGCTCTACATACGTTCTGTTAAGGGTTTTGCCATCTTTCCAGAGGTGCAATCCATGTATTTTTGTGATGTGTGTGATGACTAGCACAAGCTTGCAAAGTGAGGCACTTGGTAATGTTGATTTCAGGGACTTAGCATTTCCACTAAGTCCTTGATCTGTTTATTTCAATATGGCCATATGTTCATGTTGTTTCCTAGTGATCCGTGCCTCTTTTGAGGATGATCAGTAAGGATGTTTTGTTAATCTTATAGTGCTCTATCCATCCATGTCCTTGTTTGCAATTATGGAGCACCGTAGCTTGAGTCAATCGAGCTCTACTTTTGCTATTTCGTGAATCTGGGCAGATTGTCTACTTGTTAGCGATTTTGCCGAGGATGTTGTAGTTGATCCGTGCATGCCATGTTATTGTTCTTGCCAAGTCTAGCTTGTATAATGTGTATTCTTGATGGGTGTATGCTTAGATTGTCATGACTTGCTCTGTAGTGAGTGCATCGAGCTCGTAAACATGCCTACTTGATATCTGTTTCAGCATGCTCCAGTTTTCACTAAGTCTGAGAACTGATTATGTTTTTGCCATGTTCGCATGCTTGCAATTGTATTTTCTGATCCCTTTTGGCTCAAGGTCACTAAGGGACTTTTGTTAAGCTCTTTGAGTAGCTCCATGCCATGCTTTACTTTGCCATGTTCAGGTCCTGTAGCATATAGTTTTGTTGCTCCGAAGTGTGCTACCTGATCTGAAATTCCAGGCTTGTGTTAATTTCACAAAGTCTGAGATCTGTTTACCAATTGCACTTTTGCCATGCTTGTTTGAACCTGTTAATGGATGAATTGGCCGTAGCTCAGTGCTAGACTTTTGGTAAGCATCATGAATGGATCCCTCCCATATATTTAGTTGTCAGGTTTGGGTGCTGTAGCATGTTCATCTTGTTGCATTTAGACGGCTATTTGCTGTAAATCGCAGACCGGTGTCATATTTGCATTGCTTGCCATTTCCAAACCGTGACTCCGATTCCGGTGATCTTTATATCAATTTCAACCGAAATCATCTCATCTTTCCAGTGGCAGTCTTGGATTTCCAGGTTGAGGCCAGGTTCATGCATTCCTTGTCCAATCATGCATATGCATCGCATACCGCATCCCGCATAGCATACCATGTTCATGCGTTGGTTGTTTACTATGTTGTGTGCTTCTTTCCGGTGTTTGCTTCTTCGGGTTGGTTCCGATAACGTTGCGTTTGTGAGGACCCGTTCGACTACGTCCGTTGGTCTTCTTCATGGACTCGTTCTTCTTCCTTGCGGGATTTCAGGCAAGATGACCTTACCCTCGAAATCACTTCTATCTTTGCTTGCTTAGTTGCTCGCTCTTTCGCTATGCCTATGCTGCGATACCTACCACATGCTTTTCATGCCCCCCTATATTGTTGAACCAAGCCTCTAACCCACCTTGTCCTAGCAAACCGTTGTTTTGGCTATGTTACCGCTTTGCTCAGCCCCTCTTATAGCGTTGTTAGTTGCAGGTGAAGATCGAAGTTTGTTCCTTGTTGGAACATGGAGATGTTGTTCCTTGTTGGAACATGTTTACTTGTTGGGATATCACAATATATCTTATTTAATTAATGCATCTATATACTTGGTAAAGGGTGGAAGGCTCGGCCTTATGCCTGGTGTTTTGTTCCACTCTTGCCGCCCTAGTTTCTGTCATATCGCTGTTATGTTCCCGGATTTTGCGTTCCTTACGCGGTTGGGTTATAACGGGAACCCCTTGACATTTCGCTTTGAATAAAACTCCTCCAGCAAGGCCCAACCATGGTTTTACCATTTGCCACCTAGCCTTTTTCCCTTGGGAGTCGCGCATCCCGAGGGTCATCTTTATTTTACCCCCCCCCCCCGGGCCAGTGCTTGTCTAAGTCTTGGTCCAAACTAGAGCCACTTGCGGCACCACCTCGGGGAAACTTGAGGGCTGGTTTTAGCTGTACGTAGTGTTCATCCGGTGTTGCCCTGAGAACGAGATATGTGCAGCTCCTATCAGGATGTCGGTGCATCAGGCGGTCTTGCTAGACTTGTTTTACCATTGTCGAGGATGTCTTGTAACCGAGATTCCGAGCCTGATCGGGTCTTCCCGCTAGAAGGTCTATTCCTTCGTTGACCGTGACAGCTTGTGATGGGCTAAGTTGGGACTCCCCTGCAGGGATTTGAACTTTCGAAAGCCATGCCCGCGGTTATGGGCAGATGGGAATTTGTTAATGTTCGGTTGTAGATAACCTGAACCTCTACTTATTTAAAATGTATCAACAGCGTGCGTAACCGTGATGGTCTCTTTCCGGCGGAGTCGGGGAAGTGAACACGGTGTTGGAGTTATGCTTGACGTAGGTTGTTTTAGGATCACTTCTTGATCATAGTTTCTCGGCCGTGCTTTGCCTTCTCTTCTCGCTCTCATTTGCGCATGTTAGCCACCATATATGCTAGTCGCTTGCTGCAGCTCCACCTCATACCTTTACCTTACCCATGAGCTTAAATAGTCTTGATCGTGAGGGTGCGAGATTGCTGAGTCCCCGTGGCTCACAGATACTTCCAAAACCAGCTTGTAGGTGTTGATGAGTCTGTGCAGATGACGCAACCAAGCTCAGGAGGAGCTCGATGAAGATCTTGTCCTTTGTGTTGTTTCATTTTAGTCGGTCAGTAGTGGAGCCCAGTTGGCGTCGAACGCGGACCTTGTCGCATTTGGGGTTCTTCTTTTATTTTGGTTCTGTAGTCGGACCTTGATTGTATTTGGATGTTGTAATGCTTTATTCATGTATTTGTGTGAAGTGGTGATTGTAAGCCAACTATGTATCTCTTTCCCTTATGTATTACATGGGTCGTGTGAAGATTACCTCACTTGCGACATTGCTTTCAATGCGGTTATGCCTCTAAGTCGTGCTTCGACACCTGGGAGATATAGCCGCATCGAGGGCGTTACAAGTTGGTATCAGAGCCTTCCCCGACCTTAGGAGCCCCCATTGCTTGATCGTTTTTAGCAGCCGTTGTTGAGTCTAGAAAAATGTTTTGAGTCATTTAGGAATTATATATCGGAGAGTTTAGGAATTATTTTTACTCCCCAGTCCTTTCGTCGCTCTGGTAAGGCATCTTGACATAGAGTTTTGACTCTTCTCTTCTTAAATTTCACTAAAAAAATTAGGATCACGCGGGTATCTTGGAATCGTTTCGACGGTTTTGTGACGAGAACATTGTCTTGGTGCCTCCCGTCAGGGGTTTTGTGGCAGTGTCCCGGGGAGTTGAGCTCGGAGGTGTTGTCGTCATAATTTTATCGTTGCAATTGTGGAATACCTGAGTTTACTACGCCGACATCGAAAATCTCTTTTATGCAGTTCGTTGGTGAGATAACCTCGACGCCACCCAGTACTGTGGCGGGAGTTTGGGAGTATTGTCATAACTTGTATAAAAGATGCTTTTCGAAGGTTGAGGTAGACAATTTCCGAAGGTTTATTGGTTATGTGTTGAAGGATGGATACAGCTGGATGTAGGATTTGTTAGTTTTGGGTGAGATATTATGCTTCCCCTGTATCCCCAACACCTGATTGCATAACCGGAAAATTTCAGGAGTTTATAAGTGGGAATTCAAGTAGCTCTTAGGATATCTTTCCGACAGATGTATGATATGAAATTGGGGTTCGACGTCTAGTGGTCCGCCTATTCACGGTCGGTTTTACAGTGGTCTCGTTGTGTCTTAAAGAGTCCTTGGCTAGGCCGACTCAGGGACGCTTCGTATGTCATGTGCACTGCCTTGTACATGATGGTGCTGTACGATCGAGCCCATGTAGGCCCACCACGAAAACTTCGGATGAAATCTCTATCATATGTGTGTTCCGGCTTATTCCGCAAGCCAATCCTTTGTTTTTGTTTTGAGTTGTGGTATTCGAGTTGCTTCGAAGTCAAGAGTTGATTCCATACCTTTCCTAAATAGTGTTCTCATACTCCGATGTGAATACCAATCCTTCTTGGTAATCGAGATTCTCTTGTCAATCCTTTTCAACCGGTGTGTCTCTCTTCAAGTGGGTCAAATCTTGTCAATTTTCGCAAGATCAATTATCAGTCCTTCTCAACGTTATTTGTTTGATCTGCCCTCAAGTTGCCTTTGTTTTTTTTCCCACCCACCCACCCCTTTTTCTTCAAGGATTCAGATTTCTTATTCAAGTACCCTTTTATTCATGGGAAGTCTCTCCATCCTTTTTCCGTCAATATTCTTATCCGGTGATTCTCATGAAGATTTTAACAGAGTTTCTAGTGCACCATTATTCATTCTTTTTCTTCTCCGGTGGAACTAATTTAAGCTTTGTTGATCATATCTTTCTCCTCGTTGCAAATACCTTCTCATACCGGTGCACCTCATAATCATTCCCCACTTGCTATTCATTTGTTCCGGAGTGCTCAAGATATCCCGGAGATTCGTGTTTCCACTCTTAATCCGTTCAAGCTATTTTGAGGATGTTATCTCATTCAAGCCATTTAATTCAACCGGTGCAATATCTCTTTTTCAAGTAATCGCTCAACGGTGTTTCTTTTGAGTGGGCCCTAACCCACAGGTCTTTTCCCAGGATCTTACCTGACTCTTCTTATTTCCCGGGGATATCCTTAAAGTTCTTGTCAAAGTTTGACGTAAGAACGAATTATCATAAGTCTTATGTTTTCTCCAAGATCTGTCGAATTCTTTTCATCGTTGGCTTAACCTTTCCATTCTTCATTCCGGAGTGCCTCAATAATTATTCTTGGTGGTGTACTCGTCGTCATTCTCGGATGTTGAAGACCGAAGAAGAGTTTCTCTTTAATCTTGCTCTTTTCTCTTCAAGATTCGTGATTCTAGCTTGTTGCCATCCTCTCATAATTGTCTTGATCGTGAGAATTCTTTTCACCTATCCGGAGAAATTCAGGAGTCTTTTCAGTTTGATTATCTAGAGCCCATCGTCTTATAATTATTCATTCTAGCTTTGGGCTCTCATCCTCCTAATTTTACTGGTGCATCGATCAAATATCCTCTAATCAGTGCATGATCTCTTCGTTCTCATGGGTCTAAATTCTCTCAAGCATCTTCGTTTTATTGCTAATTCTTCTCGGTGTTTCTTCATGTTGTAATCATTCTTTTTCAATTCTTACGGTGGTTCGTCCAAGATTCTTCTTACCTTGTTATCGTATCAATTCATTTGTTGTTTTCAATCCTACCGGTGGATTCGTCGAAGACGTTCTCAAGTTTATGTTATATCTATCTTAATCCTTTCTTCGAGAATAAGTGATATGCCAAATCCGTTGCTTGTCATCAATTTATATTGGTGAAGGATAAGCAGAATATAATTCTTATTCTTGTTTCATCCAAGTGATTAATTCCCTATTCCGGAGGCTCATCAAATTCTTGATCCAAATTGTGTCATCTTCTCTTTTTCCCGGAGTCCAAGTTCTCGCAATTATATTATCACGGAGATTCATCTAAATCTTTACAAGGATTCACCTTGTGTTTCAACTTCCTTTTCCTTCCGTTTGATCATCCTTTTGTTACCGGAGTTCTTCAGGGAGGCTCTACATGGTGGTTCACCAAGGATTTAATTCCTTCTCGAAGTGTTCATCGATATTCTTTTCAGAGGAGCTCAAGTATTCTTTATCTTGCATTTTAAAGTGCAATTCTTTCAACCGTATCATTGGAGCTGGTATTATGTCATTCTTGATAATTCGAGTTCATGTTTTCATGTTTCACAAGTTATCAAGTATGAGATATTTTAAATCCATCAACCTCTTCGTTGGAATTATCTTGGGTTATATTTCACCTAAAACCTTCTCTAAGGTTTGTTGCTATTATGGTGCTTATAAATGATCCAAGTTCTTCATTTATCCTTTCCGGTGCGATATACTTTCTCGCCAATTTGTTCATATCAATCAAATTCATTTTCCGTGAGTGGCAGGGTGTCACCTCATAATTCGAGATGTATTCCATAAGACCATATCAAGCTTATTCTTTTTGTTGTGGGTTTTCCAACATCTCCGTTCTAGCATTTGTTGTAAGCGTGCTACCTCGAGATCTTGTTTTCCTTCGTTCATCCCATTCCATTCTTACTTTTGTTCCGGGGGCATTGCGATGTTGTTTTCTTCAACCATCATCTCGTTTCATCTAAGATCATGTTCTTTCCTGTGCTTATCCATCTAACCGGAGTGTTGTGCCCTTTTGCTCAAGTTCTTTTCATTTTATCAAGTTTTTGCCTTCCGTTTCAACCGGAGTGCTGTCCGAATTTGTTCTTCTTTGAAACTCTTCCCTACCGGACTGCTTTCAACTTTGTTCACCTTTGTTGTATTCTTTTATCGAATTTGTTCAACCTCGCAAGGTTCTTTGGTCTCACTCGTTTGTCAAAGAAGCAACTTAGTTTTACCTCTTCTCTTTCTCTTTCGTTTTCCCTCCGGTGCCATTCTAGATCTCGGGATGAGATCCTCTCGTAGTGGTGGAGTGTTGTAACGCCCCAAGACCGATGTGCCAGGTGTCGTCCAGTTATTCGCTGTTGTTGCCTTGTCATTGCTTGCGTGTCATGCATTGCATATCATGTCATCATGTGCATTCCATTTGCATACATGTTTGTCTCATGCATCCGAGATTTTTCTCCGTTGTCCGTTTTGCATTCCGGCGTTCCGTTCTCCTCCGATGGTCATTTCTACCTTTCTTTCTTGTGTGGGGATTAAACATTTCCTGATTGGACCGAGACTTGCCAAAGCGGCCTTGGTTTACTACCGGTAGACCGCATGTCAAGTTTCGTGCCATTTGGACCTCGTTTGATACTCCAACGGTTAACCGAGGGACCGAAAAGGCCTCGTGTGTGTTGCAGCCCAACACCCCTCCAATTTGGCCCAAAACCCACCATAACCCTCTCCATCATCTAGAGCGTTCGATCACGATCGCGTGGCCGAAAACCGCACCTCATTTGGACTCTCCTAGCTCCCTCTACCTATAAATATGTGGCTCTTCCCGATTTTTTCGCGCAGTCCAAACCCTAACTTCGTCCTCTTCGCACCGCCGGACACTTCTCCACCGCGCCGGACAATGTCCGCCGCCGCCGCCACCTCACCCGGACCAATCCGGAGCCGCCACGTCGCTCCGCCGCCGCTCCCCGCCAATCCGCGCGCGCCACCTATCAGCGCCGCGTCCTCCTCTCTCCTCCGCCGCCGCGGGCCCGCGCGGCCCAGATCCGGCCCGCGGGGC
>NC_041382.1:111871465-111876204 GCF_002162155.2 Triticum dicoccoides
GACGCCCGAGGCGCCCGCGCCCTCCACTCCGGCACCGCCGCCGCCCAACGCCCGGGGAGCTCCTCCCTCTCCCTCGACGCTCCGGCCGGCCAAGTCCCGACATCTCCGGCCACCTCGTTCTCCGGCGAACAGTGCACTCCGGCCAGCTCCTGACCATCCTCGGTTTCCGTGCCAAACCCTAGATCTGTTTTCAGAGGGTATATTTTTCCTAAGTCCTCGAGTTTCCCACGTTTCAAATGCACATGTTCATCACCTCATAACTTTGCATCCATATCTCTGAATCATGCATATAGCATATCAAAATGTTCGCCTCAGAGAGTACATAATTTCATCTCATTGCATCATTTTCATTTGAGTTCATCTTGATGCCCGAAATGCTGTTAGAAGAGTGCTACTTGAGATAATTGTCAAATCTGCTGCTCCAATTAGATATTTGTCATTTTTGCCATGATTAATGTGTGCATGATATGCCCATGAGCTCTACATACGTTCTGTTAAGGGTTTTGCCATCTTTCCAGAGGTGCAATCCATGTATTTTTGTGATGTGTGTGGTGACTAGCACAAGCTTGCAAAGTGAGGCACTTGGTAATGCTGATTTCAGGGACTTAGCATTTCCACTAAGTCCTTGATCTGTTTATTTCAATATGGCTATATGTTCATGTTCTTTCCTAGTGATCCGTGCCTCTTTTGAGGATGATCAGTAAGGATGTTTTGTTAATCTTGTAGTGCTCTATCCATCCATGTCCTTGTTTGCAATTATTGAGCACCCTAGCTCGAGTCAATCGAGCTCTACTTTTGCTATTTCGTGAATCTGGGCAGATTGTCTACTTGTTAGCGATTTTGCCGAGGATGTTGTAGTTGATCCGTGCATGCCATGTTATTGTTCTTGCCATGTCTAGCTTGTATAATGTGTATTCTTGATGGGTGTATGCTTAGATTGTCATGACTTGCTCTGTAGTGAGTGCATCGAGCTCGTAAACATGCCTACTTGATATCTGTTTCAGCATGCTCCAGTTTTCACTAAGTCTGAGAACTGGTTATGTTTTTGCCATGTTCGCATGCTTGCAATTGTATTTTCTGATCCCTTTTGGCTCAAGGTCACTAAGGGACTTTTGTTAAGCTCTTTGAGTAGCTCCATGCCATGCTTTACTTTGCCATGTTCAGGTCCTATAGCATATAGTTTTGTTGCTCCGAAGTGTGCTACCTGATCTAAAATTCCAGGCTTGTGTTAATTTCACAAAGTCTGAGATCTGTTTACCAATTGCACTTTTGCCATGCTTGTTTGAACCTGTTAATGGATGAATTGGCCATAGCTCAGTGCTAGACTTTTGGTAAGCATCATGAATGGATCCCTGCCATGTATTTTGTTGTCAGGTTTGGGTGTTGTAGCATGTTCATCTTGTTGCATTTAGACGGCTACTTGCTGTAAATCGCAGACCGGTGTCATATTTGCATTGCTTGCCATTTCGAAACCGTGACTCCGATTCCAGTGATCTTTATATCAATTTCAACCGAAATCATCTCATCTTTCCAGTGGCACTCTTGGATTTCCAGGTTGAGGCCAGGTTCATGCATTCCTTGTCCAATCATGCATATGCATCGCATACCGCATCCCGCATATCATACCACGTTCATGCGTTGGTTGTTTACTATGTTGTGTGCTTCTTTCCGGTGTTTGCTTCTTCGGGTTGGTTCCAATAACGTTGCGTTTGTGAGGACCCGTTCGACTACGTCCGTTGGTCTTCTTCATGGACTCGTTCTTCTTCCTTGCGGGATTTCAGGCAAGATGACCATACCCTCGAAATCACTTCTATCTTTGCTTGCTTAGTTGCTCGCTCTTTCGCTATGCCTATGCTACGATACCTACCACATGCTTTTCATGCCACCCTATATTGTTGAACCAAGCCTCTAACCCACCTTGTCCTAGCAAACCATTGTTTTGGCTATGTTACCACTTTGCTCAGCCCCTCTTATAGCGTTGTTAGTTGCAGGTGAAGATTGAAGTTTGTTCCTTGTTGGAACATGGAGATGTTGTTCCTTGTTGGAACATGTTTACTTGTTGGGATATCACAATATATCTTATGTAATTAATGCATCTATATACTTGGTAAAGGGTGGAAGGCTCGGCCTTATGCCTGGTGTTTTGTTCCACTCTTGCCGCCCTAGCTTCCGTCATATCGTTGTTATGTTCCCGGATTTTGCGTTCCTTACGTGGTTGGGTTATAATGGGAACCCCTTGACAGTTCGCTTTGAATAAAACTCCTCCGGCAAGGCCCAACCTTGGTTTTACCATTTGCCACCTAGCCTTTTTCCCTTGGGAGTCGCGCATCCCGAGGGTCATCTTTATTTTACCCCCCCCCCCAGGCCAGTGCTTGTCTAAGTGTTGGTCCAAACTAGAGCCACTTGCGGCGCCACCTCGGGGAAACTTGAGGGCTGGTTTTAGCTGTACGCAGTGTTCATCCGGTGTTGCCCTAAGAACGAGATATGTACAGCTCCTATCAGGATGTCGGTGCATCGGGCGGTCTTGCTGGACTTGTTTTACCATTGTCGAGGATGTCTTGTAACCAGGATTCCGAGCCTGATCGGGTCTTCCCGCTAGAAGGTCTATTCCTTCGTTGACCGTGACAGCTTGTGATGGGCTAAGTTGGGACTCCCCTGCAGGGATTTGAACTTTCGAAAGCCATGCCCGCGGTTATGGGCAGATGGGAATTTGTTAATGTCCGGTTGTAGATAACCTGAACCTTTACTTATTTAAAATGTATCAACAGCGTGCGTAACCGTGATGGTCTCTTTCCGGCGGAGTCCGGGAAGTGAACACGGTGTTGGAGTTATGCTTGACGTAGGTTGTTTTAGGATCACTTCTTGATCATAGTTTCTCGGCCGTGCTTTGCCTTCTCTTCTTGCTCTCATTTGTGTATGTTAGCCACCATATATGCTAGCCGCTTGCTGCAGCTCCACCTCATACCTTTACCTTACCCATAAGCTTAAATAGTCTTGATCGTGAGGGTGCGAGATTGTTGAGTCCCCGTGGCTCACAGATACTTCCAAAACCAGCTTGCAGGTGCCGATGAGTCCGTGCAGATGACGCAACCAAGCTCAGGAGGAGCTCGATGAAGATCTTGTCCTTTGTGTTGTTTCGTTTCAGTCGGTCAGTAGTGGAGCCCAGTTGGGGTCGATCGGGGACCTTGTCGCATTTGGGGTTCTTATTTTATTTTGGTTCTGTAGTCGGACCTTGATTGTATTTGGATGTTGTAATGCTTTATTCATGTATTTGTGTGAAGTGGCGATTGTAAGCCAACTATGTATCTCTTTCCCTTATGTATTACATGGGTTGTGTGAAGATTACCTCACTTGCAACATTGCTTTCAATGCGGTTATGCCTCTAAGTCGTGCTTCGACACGTGGGAGATATAGCCGCATTGAGGGCGTTACAAGTTGGTATCGGAGCCTTCCCCGACCTTAGGAGCCCCCATTGCTTGATCGTTTTTAGCAGCCGTTGTTGAGTCTAGAAAAATGTTTTGAGTCATTTAGGAATTATATATCGGAGAGTTTAGGAATTCTTTTTACTCCCCAGTCCTTTCGTCGCTCTGGTAAGGCATCCTGACGTAGAGTTTTGACTCTTCTCTTCTTAAATTTCACTAAAAAAATTAGGATCATGCGGGTATCTTGGAATCGTTTCGACGGTTTTGTGACGAGAACATTGTCTTGGTGCCTCCTGTCAGGGGTTTTGTGGCAGTGTCCCGGGGAGTTGAGCTCTGAGGTGTTGTTGTCATAATTTTATCGTTGCAATTCTGGAATACCTGAGTTTACTACGCCGACATCGAAAATCTCTTTTATGCAGTTCGTTGGTGAGATAACCTCGACGCCACCCAGTACTGTGGCGGGAGCTCGGGAGTATTGTCATAACTTGTATAACGGATGCTTTTCGAAGGTTGAGGTAGACGATTTCCGAAGGTTTCTTGGTTATGTGTTGAAGGATGGATACAGCTGGATGTAGGATTTGTTAGTTTTGGGTGAGATATTATGCTTCCCCTGTATCCCCAACACCTGATTGCATAACCGGAAAATTTCGGGAGTTTATAAGTGGGAATTCAAGTAGCTCTTAGGATATATTTCCGACAGATGTATGATATGAAATTGGGGTTCGACGTCTAGTGGTCCGCCTATTCACGGTCGGTTTTACAGTGGTCTCGTTGTGTCTTAAAGAGTCCTAGGCTATGCCGACTCAGGGACGCTTCGTATGTCATGTTCACTGCCTTGTACATGATGGTGATGTACGATTGAGCCCATGTAGGCCCCACCACGAAAACTTCGGATGAAATCTCTATCATATGTGTGTTCCGGCTTATTCCGCAAGCCAATCCTTTGTTTTTGTTTTGAGTTGTGGTATTCGAGTTGCTTCGAAGTCAAGAGTTGATTCCATACCTTTCCTAAATGGTGTTCTCATACTCCGATGTGAATACCAATCCTTCTTGGTAATCGAGATTGTCTTGTCAATCCTTTTCAACCGGTGTGTCTCTCTTCAAGTGGGTCAAATCTTGTCAATTTTCGCAAGATCAATTATCAGTCCTTCTCAACGTTGTTTGTTTGATCTGCCCTCAAGTTGCCTTTGTTTTTTTTCCCACCCACCCACCCCTTTTTCTTCAAGGATTCAGATTTCTTATTCAAGTATCCTTTTATTCATGGGAAGTCTCTCCATCCTTTTTCTGTCAATATTCTTATCTGGTGATTCTCATGAA
>NC_041382.1:111876232-111907565 GCF_002162155.2 Triticum dicoccoides
ATTCAGATTTCTTATTCAAGTATCCTTTTATTCATGGGAAGTCTCTCCATCCTTTTTCCGTCAATATTCTTATCCGGTGATTCTCATGAAGATTTTAACGGAGTTTCTAGTGCACCATTATTCATTCTTTTTCTTCTCCGGTGGAACTAATTTAAGCTTTGTTGATCATATCTTTCTCCTCGTTGCAAATACCTTCTCATACCGGTGCACCTCATAATCATTCCCCACTTGCTATTCATTTGTTCCAGAGTGCTCAAGATATCCTGGAGATTCGTGTTTCCACTCTTAATCCGTTCAAGCTATTTTGAGTATGTTATCTCATTCAAGCCATTTAATTCAACCGGTGCAATATCTCTTTTTCAAGTAATCGCTCAACGGTTTTACCATTTGCCACCTAGCCTTTTTCCCTTGGGAGTCGCGCATCCCGAGGGTCATCTTTATTTTACCCCCCCCCGGGCCAGTGCTTGTCTAAGTGTTGGTCCAAACTAGAGCCACTTGCGGCGCCACCTCGGGGAAACTTGAGGGCTGGTTTTAGCTGTACGTAGTGCTCATCCGGTGTTGCCCTGAGAACGAGATATGTGCAGCTCCTATCAGGATGTCGGTGCATCGGGCGGTCTTGCTGGACTTGTTTTACCATTGTCGAGGATGTCTTGTAACCGGGATTCCGAGCCTGATCGGGTCTTCCCGCTAGAAGGTCTATTCCTTCGTTGACCGTGAGAGCTTGTGATGGGCTAAGTTGGGACTCCCCTGCAGGGATTTGAACTTTTGAAAGCCGTGCCCGCGGTTATGGGCAGATGGGAATTTGTTAATGTCCGACTGTAGATTACCTGAACTTTTACTTATTTGAAATGTATGAACAGCGTGCGTAACCATGATGGTCTCTTTCCGGCGGAGTCCGGGAAGTGAACACGGTGTTGGAGTTATGCTTGACGTAGGTTGTTTTAGGATCACTTCTTGATCATTCTTTCTCGGCCGTGCTTTGCCTTCTCTTCTCGCTCTCATTTGCGTATGTTAGCCACCATATATGCTAGTCGCTTGCTGCAGCTCCACCTCATACCTTTACCTTACCCATAAGCTTAAATAGTCTTGATCGCGAGGGTGCGAGATTGCTGAGTCCCGTGGCTCACAGATACTTCCAAAACCAGCTTGCAGGTGCCGATGAGTCCGTGCAGATGACGCAACCAAGCTCAGGAGGAGCTCGATGAAGATCTTGTCCTTTGTGTTGTTTCGTTTCAGTCGGTCAGTAGTGGAGCCCAGTTGGGGTCAATCGGGGACTTTGTCGCATTTGGGGTTCTTCTTTTATTTTGGTTCCGTAGTCGGACCTTGATTGTATTTGGATGTTGTAATGCTTTATTGATGTATTTGTGTGAAGTGGCGATTGTAAGCCAACTATGTATCTCTTTCCCTTATGTATTACATGGGTTGTGTGAAGATTACCTCACTTGCAACATTGCTTTCAATGCGGTTATGCCTCTAAGTCGTGCTTCGACACGTGGGAGATATAGCCGCATTGAGGGCATTACAGCTAGCCTCTCTAATATCGCGCACCTTTCGCCGGTATCATACACCTACCATATACCTTCCTCAAAATAGCCACCATACCTACCTATTATGGCATTTCCATAGCCATTCCGAGATATATTGCCATGCAAATTTCCACCATCTAGTTCATCATGACACATTCATGATTGTCATATTGCTTAGCATGATCATGTAGTTGACATAGTATTCGTGGCAAAGCCACCGTTCATAATTTCTTCATACTTGTCACTCTTGATTCATTGCATATCCCGGTACACCGCCGGAGGCATTCATATAGGGTCATACTTTGTTTTAGAATCGAGTTGTAATCATTGAGTTGTAAATAAATAAAAGGGTGATGATCATCATTCAATAGAGCATTGTCCCAATAAAAAAAGAGAGAAAGGCCAAAGAAAAAAAAGAAGGCCCCCAAAAAAGAAAATAAATAAAAAGGGGCAATGCTACTATCTTTTTTCCACACTTGTGCTTCAAAGTAGGACCATGATATAACGAGTCTCATATATTGTGCATCAAAGTAGCACCATGTTCTTCATATAGAGAGTCTCATATGTTTTCACTTTCATATACTAGTGGGAATTTTACATTATAGAACTTGGCATATATATTCCAATGATGGGCTTCCTCAAATTTCCCTAGGTCTTCGTGAGCAAGCAAGTTGGATGCACACCCACTAGTTTCTTTTGTTGAGCTTTCATACATTTATAGCTCAAGTGCATCCGTTGCATGGCAATCCCTACTCACTCACATTGATATCTATTGATGGGCATCTCCATAGCCCGTTGATATGCCTAGTTGATGTGAGACTATCTTCCACTCCTTTTTGTCTTCTCCACAACCACCATTCTATTACACCTATAGTGCTATATCCATGGCTCACGCTCATGTATTGCGTGAAGATTGAAAAAGTTTTGAAAAAGTTAGAATATGAAACAATTGCTTGGCTTGTCATCGGGGTTGTGCATGATTTAAATACTTTGTGTGGTGAAGATGGAGCATAGCCAGACTATATGATTTTGTAGGGATAACTTTCTTTGGCCATGTTATTTTGAGAAGACATAATTGCTTTGTTAGTATGCTTGAAGTATTATTATTTTCTATGTCGATATAAACTTTTGTATTGAATCTTTCTAATCTGAATATACATACCACAATTAAGAAGATTTGCATTGAAATTATGCCAAGTAGCACTCCGCATCAAAAATTCTCTTTTTATCATTTACCTACTCGAGGACGAGCAGGAATTAAGCTTGGGGATGCCTGATACGTCTCCAACGTATCTATAATTTTTGATTGCTCCATGCTATATTATCTACTGTTTTGGACTATATTGGGCTTTATTTTCCACGTTTATATTATTTTTGGTACTAACCTATTAATCGGAGGCCCAGCCCAGAATTGCTGTTTTTTGCCTATTTCAGTGTTTCGAAGAAACGGAATATCAAACGGAGTCCAAATGGAATAAAATCTTCGGGAACGTGATATTCTCATCGAACGTGATCCAGGAGACTTGGACCCTGCTCCAAGGAACAAAAGAGGCGGTCACGAGGGTGGGGGCGCCCCCCCCCCCACAGGGCGCGCCCCCTGCCTCATGGGCCCCTCGTTGCTCCTCTGGCGTACTTCTTCCTCCTATATATACACACGTACCCCCAAACGATCAAAACAGGAGCCAAAATCCTAATTCCACCGCTGCAACTTTCTGTATCCACGAGATCCCATCTTGGGGACTATTCCGGAGCTCTACCGGAAGAGGGCCATTGAGGGAGTCCTGGACTAGGGGGTCCCGGATAGCCGGACTATACCTTCGGCCGGACTCCTGGACTATGAAGATAGAAAATTGAAGACTTCGTCCCATGTCCGAAAGGGACTTTCCTTGGCGTGGAAGGCAAGCTTGGTGATATGGATATGTATATCTCCTACCATTGTAACCGACTCTGTGTAACCCTAGCCCTCTCCGGTGTCTATATAAACCGGAGGGTTTTAGTCCGTAGGACGAACAACAATCATACCATAGGCTAGCTTCTAGGGTTTAGCCTCCTTGATCTTGTGGTAGATCTACTCTTGTACTACCCATATCATCAATATTAATCAAGCAGGACGTAGGGTTTTACCTCCATCAAGAGGGCCCGAACCTGGGTAAAACATTGTGTCCCCTGCCTCCTGTTACCATCCGCCTAGACGCACAGTTTGGGACTCCCTACCCGAGATCCGCCGGTTTTGACACCGACATTGGTGCTTTCATTGAGAGTTCCTCTGTGTCGTCACTTTTAGGCCCGATGGCTTCTCCGATCATCAACAGCGATGCGATCCAGGGTGAGACTTTTCTCCCCGGACAGATCTTCGTATTTGGCGGCTTTGCACTGCGGGCCAATTCGCTTGGCCATCTGGAGCAGATCGAAAGCTACGCCCCTAGCCATCAGGTCAGATTTGGAAGTTTGAGCTACACGGCCGACCTCCGCGGAGACTTGATCTTTGACGGATTCGAGCCGCAGCCGAGCGCGCCGCACTGTCATGATTGGCATGATCTAGCTTTGCCGCCGAACAGTGCCCTGGAGGCCGCACCCTCATCAGCTCTGACCCTTAATTCGGAGCCAACTGTGCCAATCGAGGATGGGTGGTTGGACACCGCCTCGGGGGCTGCAATCTCTATGGCGATCGAGCCGAACATCAGCCCTATTCTCTGCGAAGCCCGTGACTCCAAGGAGCCGGACTCCTCTCCAGACTCCGATCCCTCCGCGCCCCTTACTGATCGAACCCGATTGGGCGCCGATCATGGAGTTCACCGCCGCGGACATCTTTCAGCACTCGCCCTTCGGCGATATTCTGAATTCACTAAAGTCTCTCTCTTTATCAAGAGAGCCCTGGCCGGACTATGGTCAGCAAGGTTGGGATGCGGATGATGAAGAAATTCAAAGCCCACCCACCACCCACTTCGTAGCCACTGTCGATGATTTAACCGACATGCTTGACTTCGACTCCGAAGACATCGACGGTATGGACGCTGATGCAGGAGACGATCAAGAACCAGAGCCTATAGGGCACTGGAAAGCCACCTCGTCGTATGATATATACATGGTGGACACCCCAAAAGAAGGCAATGGCGATGGAACAGCGGAGGATGACCCCTCCAAGAAGCAGCCTAAGCGCCAGCGTCAGCGGCGCCGCTCTAAATCCCGCCAAAGCAAAAACGGTGATTCCGGCATGGGAGATAATAACACCCCGGACAGTGCCGAAGACAACCACCTCCAACAAGATTCAGCACAGGAGGATGGAGAAGCCAGCCCTCATGAGAGAGCGGCAGACAGACAGGTCGAGGACGATAATTATATGCCTCCCTCCGAAGACGAGGCAAGCCTCGACGACGACGAATTTGTCGTGCCGGAGGATCCCGTCGAACAAGAGCGTTTCAAACGCAGGCTTATGGCCACGGCAAGCAGCCTCAAGAAAAAACAGCAACAGCTTAGAGCTGATCAAGATTTGCTAGCCGACAGATGGACTGAAGTCCTTGCGGCCGAAGAGTATGAACTCGAACACCCCTCCAAGAGCTACCCAAAGCGCAGGTTGCTACCCCGATTAGAGGAGGAAGCACCTAAACCTACATCACCAGCGCATGATGTTGTTGGAAATATGCCCTAGAGGCAATAATAAATTAGTTATTATTATATTATATTTCATTGTTCATGATAATCATTTATTATCCATTCTAGAATTGTATTGATAGGAAACTCAAATACATGTGTGGATACATAGACAACACCATGTCCCTAGTAAGCCTCTAGTTGACTAGCTCGTTGATCAATAGATGGTTACGGTTTCCTGACCATGGACATTGGATGTCGTTGATAACGGGATCACATCATTAGAAGAATGATGTGATGGACAAGACCCAATCCTAAGCCTAGCAGAAAGATCGTGTAGTTCGTATGCTAAAGCTTTTCTACTGTCAAGTATCATTTCCTTAGACCATGAGATGGTGCAACTCCCGGATACCGTAGGAATGCTTTGGGTGTACCAAACGTCACAACGTAACTGGGTGGCTATAAAGGTTCACTACAGGTATCTCCGAAAGTGTCTGTTGGGTTGGCACGAATCGAGACTGGGATTTGTCACTCTGTGTAAACGGAGAGGTATCTCTGGGCCCACTCGGTAGGACATCATCATAATGTGCACAATGTGATCAAGGAGTTGATCACGGGATGATGTGTTACGGAACGAGTAAAGAGACTTGCCGGTAACGAGATTGAACAAGGTATCGGGATACTGACGATCAAATCTCGGGCAAGTATCGTACCGATGGACAAAGGGAATTGTATACGGGATTGATTCAATCCTTGACATCGTGGTTCATCCGATGAGATCATCGTGGAGCATGTGCGGGAGCCAACATGGGTATCCAGATCCCGTTGTTGGTTATTGACCGGAGAGTTGTCTCGGCCATGTCTGCATGACTCCCGAGCCCGTAGGGTCTACACGCTTAAGGTTCGATGACGCTAGGGTTATAGGGAATAGATGTACGCTGTTACCGAATGTTGTTCGGAGTCCCGTATGAGATCCCGGACGTCACGAGGAGTTCCGGAATGGTCCGTAGGTAAAGATTTATATATGGGAAGTCATCATACTGTCACCGGAATAATTTGGGGGTTACCGGTATTGTACCGGGACCACCGGAGGGGTTCCGGGGGTCCACCGGGAGGGTCCACCTGCCCCGGAGGGCCCTATGGGCTGTATGTGGAGAGGGACCAGCCCCTTAGTGGGCTGGGTGCCTCCCCCTAGGGCCCATGCGCCTAGGGTTTGGGGAACCCTAAAGGGGGGGGCGCCCCCCTTGCCTTGGGGGGCAAGGCAACCCCCCTTGGCCGCTGCCCCCTCCTCAGATTGGATCTGAGGGGGCCGGCCCCCCTCTCCCTTGCCCCTATATATATGTGGGGGTTGGGAGGGCAGCCGCACCGAAGTTCTGGCGCAGCCCTCCCCCTCTCCCAAGTCCTCCTCTTCTCCTACGGTGCTTGGCGAAGCCCTGCAGGATTACCACGCTCCTCCTTCACCACCATGCTGTTGTGCTGCTGCTGGATGGAGCCTGTTGGAAATATGCCCTAGAGGCAATAATAAAAGGATTATTATTATATTTCCTTGTTCATGATAATTGTCTATTTTTCATGTGTGAATACATAGACCACAATGTGTCCCTAGTGAGCCTCTAGTTGACTAGCTCGTTGATAAACAGATAGTCATGGTTTCCTGGCTATGGACATGGGGATGTCATTGATAACGGGATCACATCATTAGGAGAATGATGTGATGGACAAGACCCAATCCTAAACATAGCACAAGATCGTATAGTTCGTTTGCTAGAGTTTTTCCAATGTCAAGTATCTTTTCCTTAGACCATGAGATCGTGTAACTCCCGGATACCGTAGAAGTGCTCTGGGTATACGAAACGTCACAACGTAACTGGGTGACTATAAAGGTATACTACGGGTATCTCTAAAAGTGTCTGTTGGGTTGACACGGATCAAGACTGGGATTTGTCACTCCGTATGACGGAGAGGTATCTCTGGCCCGCTCGGTAATGCATCATAATAATGAGCTCAAAGTGACCAAGTGTCTGGTCACGGGATCATGCATTATGGTACGAGTAAAGTGACTTGCCGGTAACGAGATTGAACGAGGTGTTGGGATACCGACGATCGAATCTCGGGCAAGTAACGAACCGATTGACAAAGGGAATTGTATACGGGGTTGCTTGAATCCTCAACATCGTGGTTCATCCGATGAGATCATTGAGGAGCATGTGGGAGCCAACATGGGTATCCAGATCCCGCTGTTGGTTATTGACCGGAGAGCCGTCTCGGTCATGTCTACATGTCTCCCGAACCTGTAGGGTCTACACACTTAAGGTTCGATGACGCTAGGGTTGTTGAGATATGAATATGCAATAACCCAAAAGTTGTTTGGAGTCCCGGATGAGATCTTGGACGTCACGAGGAGTTCCGGAATGGTCCGGAGGTGAAGAATTATATATAGGAAGTGCAGTTTCGGCCATCGGGAGTGTTTCGGGGTCACCGGTATTGTACCGGGACCACCGAAAGGGTCCCGGGGGTCCACCGGGTGGGGCCACCCATCCCGGAGGGCCCCATGGGCCAAAGTGGGGAGGGGGACCAGCCCATAGTGGGCTGGTGCGCCCCCCTAAGCCCACCCCATGCGCCTAGGGTTGGAACCCTAGGGGTGGGGGGCGCCCCACCTTGCCTTGGGGGCTACTCCACCCTTGGCCACCGCCCCCCTAGGAGATCCCATATCCTAGGGCCGGCGCCCCCCCCTAGGGGAGCCTATATAAAGGGGGGAGGGACGGGCAGCCATACCTTGAGTCTTGGCGCCTCCCTCTCCCCTGCTACACCTCTCTCTCTCGCAGTATACGGCGAAGCCCTGCTGCGGTGACGCCGTGCATCCACCACCACGCCATCGTGCTGCTGGATCTTCATCAACCTCTCCTTCCCCCTTGCTGGATCAAGAAGGAGGAGACGTCACGTTGACCGTATGTGTGTTCAACACGGAGGTGCCGCCCGTTCGGCGCTAGGATCTCCGGTGATTTGGATCACGTCGAGTACGACTTCCTCATCCCCGTTCTTTGAACGCTTCCGCGCGTGATCTACAAAGGTATGTAGATGCAATCCAATCACTCGTTGCTAGATGAACTCATAGATGGATCTTGGTGAAACCGTAGGAAAATTTTTGTTTTCTGCAACGTTCCCCAACAGTGGCATCATGAGTTAGGTCTATGCGTAGTTCTCCTTGCACGAGTAGAACACAATTTGTTGTGGGCGTAGATGTTGTCAACTTTCTTGCCGCTACTAGTCTTATCTTGCTTCAGCGGTATTGTGGGATGAAGCAGCCCAGACCGACCTTACATTTACGCTTACGTGAGACTGGTTCCACCGACTGACATGCACTAGTTGCATAAGGTGGCTAGCGGGTGTCTGTCTCTCCCACTTTAGTTGGAGCGGATTCGATGAAAAGGGTCCTTATGAAGGGTAAATAGAAGTTGACAAATCACGTTGTGGCTATTACGTAGGTAAGAAAACATTCTTTCTAGAACCCTTTTGCAGCCACGTAAAACTTGCAACAACAATTAGAGGACGTCTAACTTGTTTTTGCAGCAACTGATTTGTGATGTGATATGGCCAAAGTTGTGATGAATGATGAATGATATATATGTGATGTATGAGATCATGTTCTTGTAATAGGAATCACGACTTGCATGTCGATGAGTATGACAACCGGCAGGAGCCATAGGAGTTGTCTTTATTTTTGTATGACCTGCGTGTCATTGAGAAACGCCATGTAAATTACTTTACTTTATTGCTAAACGTGTTAGCCATAGTAGTAGAAGTAATAGTTGGCGAGCAACTTCATGGAGACACGATGATGGAGATCATGATGATGGAGATCATGGTGTCATGCCGGTGACAAGATGATCATGGAGCCCCAAGATGGAGATCAAAGGAGCTATGTGATATTGGCCATATCATGTCACTATTATTATTTGATTGCATGTGATGTTTATCATGTTTTTGCATCTTGTTTACTTAGAACGGCGGTAGTAAATAAGATGATCCCTCATAATAATTTCAAGAAAGTGTTCCCCCTAACTGTGCACCGTTGCGACAGTTTGTGGTTTCGAAGCACCACGTGATGATCGGGTGTGATAGATTCCAACGTTCACATACAACGGGTGTAAGACAGATTTACACATGCAAACACTTAGGTTGACTTGACGAGCCTAGCATGTACAGACATGGCCTCGGAACACAGAAGACCGAAAGGTCGAGCATGAGTCGTATAGAAGATACGATCAACATGAAGATGTTCACCGATGTTGACTAGTCCGTCTCACGTGATGATCGGACACGGCCTAGTTAACTCGGATCATGTTATACTTAGATGACTGGAGGGATGTCTATCTGAGTGGGATTTCATTATATAATTTGATTAGATGAACTTAATTATCATGAACTTAGTCTAAAATCTTTACAATATGTCTTGTAGATCGATTGGCCAACGTTGTCCTCAACTTCAACGCGTTCCTAGAGAAAACCAAGCTGAAAGACGATGGCAGCAACTATATGGACTGGGTCCGGAACCTGAGGATCATCCTCATGGCTGCCAAGAAAGATTATGTCCTACTAGCACCGCTAGGTGACGCACCCGTCCCACAGAACCAAGACGTTATGAACGCTTGGCAGACACGTGCTGATGATTACTCCCTCGTTCAGTGCGGCATGCTTTACAGCTTAGAACCGGGGCTCCAAAAACGTTTTGAGCGACATGGAGCATAAGAGATGTTCGAAGAGCTGAAAATGGTTTTCCAAGCTCATGCCCGGGTCGAGAGATATGAATTCTCTGACAAGTTCTTCAGCTATAAGATGGAGGGAAATAGTTCTGTCAGTGAGCACATACTCACTATGTCTGGGTTACATAACCGCTTGACTCAGCTGGGAGTTAATCTCCCGGATGACGCGGTCATTGACAGAATCCTCGAGTCGCTTCCACCAAGCTACAAGAGCTTTGTGATGAACTTCAATATGCAGGGGATGGAAAAGACCATTCCTGAAGTATTTGCAATCAGCAGAGGTAGAAGTCAAAAGGACCATCAAGTGTTGATGGTGAATAAAACCACTAAGTTCAAGAAAGGCAAGGGTAAGAAGAACTTCAAGAAAGACGGCAAGGGAGTTGCCGCGCCCGGTAAGCAAGCTGCCGAGAAGAAGCCAAAGAATGGACCCAGGCCCGAGACTGAGTGTTTTTATTGCAAGAGAAGTGGTCACTGGAAGCGGAACTGCCCCAAATACTTAGCGGACAAGAAGGCCGGCAAAACAAAAGGTATATGTGATATACATGTAATTGATGTGTACCTTACTAGTACTCGTAGTAGCTCCTGAGTATTTGATACCGGTGCGGTTGCTCACATTTGTAACACAAAGCAGGAGCTGCGGAATAAGCGGAGACTGGCGAAGGACGAGGTGACGATGCGCGTTGGGAATGGTTCCAAGGTCGATGTGATCACCGTCGGCACGCTGCCTCTACATTTACCCACGGGATTAGTTTTAAACCTCAATAATTGTTATTTAGTACCAGCTTTGAGCATGAACATTGTATCAGGATCTCGTTTAATTCGAGATGGCTACTCATTTAAATCCGAGAATAATGGTTGTTCTATTTATATGAGAGATATGTTTTATGGTCATGCTCCTATGGTGAATGGTTTATTCTTAATGAATCTCGAGCGTAATGCTACACATATTCATAGTGTGAGTACCAAAAGATGTAAGGTTGATAATGATAGTCCCACATACTTGTGGCACTGCCGCCTTGGTCACATAGGTGTCAAATGCATGAAGAAGCTCCATGCAGATGGACTTTTAGAGTCTCTTGATTACGAATCATTTGACACGTGCGAACCATGCCTCATGGGTAAGAATACCAAGACTCCGTTCTCAGGAACAATGGAGCGAGCAACCAACCTATTGGAAATCATACATACTGATGTGTGCGGTCCAATGAGTGTTGAGGCTCGCGGTGGCTATCGTTATGTTCTCACCCTCACTGATGACTTGAGTAGATATGGGTATATCTACTTAATGAAACACAAGTCTGAAACCTTTGAAAAGTTCAAGGAATTTTAGAGTGAGGTTGAGAATCAACGTGACAGAAAAATCAAGTTTTTGCGATCAGATCGTGGAGGAGAATACTTGAGTCATGAAATTTGGTACACACTTAAGAAAATGTGGAATAGTTTCACAACTCACGCCGCCTGGAACACCTCAGCGTAATGGTGTGTCCGAACATCGTAATCGCACTCTATTGGATATGGTGCGATCTATGATGTCTCTTACCGATTTACCACTGTCATTTTGGGGCTATGCTTTAGAGACTGCCGCATTCACTTTAAATAGGGCTCCGTCGAAATCCGTTGAGACGACACCGTATGAATTATGGTTTGGGAATAAGCCTAAGCTGTCGTTTCTAAAAGTTTGGGGATGCGATGCTTATGTCAAGAAACTTCAACCTGAAAAGCTCGAACCCAAGTCGGAAAAATGCGTCTTCATAGGATACCCTAAAGAAACTATTGGGTATACCTTCTACCTCAGATCCGAAGGCAAGATCTTTGTTGCCAAGAATGGATCCTTTCTAGAGAAGGAGTTTCTCTCGAAAGAAGTAAGTGGGAGGAAAGTAGAACTTGATGAAGTATTGCCTCTTGAACCGTAAAGTGGCGCAACTCAGGAAAATGTTCCTGTGGTGCCTACACCAATTAGAGAGGAAGTTAATGATGATGATCAAGATACTTCTGATCAAGCTCCTACTGAACTTCGAAGGTCCACAAGGACATGTTCCGCACCAGAGTGGTACGGCAACCCTGTCTTAGAAATCATGTTGTTAGACAACGGTGAACCTTCGAACTATGAAGAAGCGATGGCGGGCCCGGATTCTGACAAATGGCTGGAAGCCATGAAATCCGAGATAGGATCCATGTATGAAAACGAAGTATGGACTTTGACTGACTTGCCCGATGATCGGCGAGCCATAGAAAATAAATGGATCTTTAAGAAGAAGACAGACGCGGATGGTAATGTAACCATCTATAAAGCTAGGCTTGTTGCTAAGGGTTATCGACAAGTTCAAGGGGTTGACTACGATGAGACATTCTCTCCCGTAGCAAAGCTAAAGTCCATCCGAATCATGTTAGCTATTGCCGCATACTATGATTATGAGATATGGGAAATGGACGTCAAAACGGCATTCCTTAACGGTCATCTTAAGGAAGAACTATATATGATGCAGCCGGAAGGTTTTGTCGATCCTAAGAATGCTGACAAGGTGTGCAAGCTCCAACGCTCGGTTTATGGGCTGGTGCAAGCATCTCGGAGTTGGAACATTCGCTTTGATGAGATGATCAAAGCGTTTGGGTTTATGCAGACTTATGGAGAAGCCTGCGTTTACAAGAAAGTGAGTGGGAGCTCTGTAGCATTTCTCATATTATATGTAGATGACATACTTTTGATGGGAAATGATATAGAGCTTTTGGACAGCATTAAGGCCTACTTGAATAAGAGTTTTTCAATGAAGGACCTTGGAGAAGCTACTTATATATTAGGCATCAAGATATATAGAGATAGATCAAGACGCCTCATAGGTCTTTCACAAAGCACATACCTTGATAAGATATTGAAGAAGTTCAATATGGATCAGTCTAAGAAGGGGTTCTTGCCTGTGTTGCAAGGTGTGAAATTGAGCTCAGCTCAATGTCCGACCACGGCAGAAGATATAGAAGAGATGAGTGCCATCCCCTATGCCTCAGCCATAGGTTCTATTATGTATGCCATGCTGTGTACCAGACCTGATGTAAACCTTGCCGTAAGTTTGGTAGGAAGGTACCAAAGTAATCCCGGCAAGGAACACTGGACAGCGGTCAAGAATATCCTGAAGTACCTGAAAAGGACTAAGGAAATGTTTCTCTTTTATGGAGGTGACGAAGAGCTCGTCGTAAAGGGTTACGTCGACGCTAGCTTCGACACAGATCTGGATGACTCTAAGTCACAAACCGGATACGTGTATATTTTGAATGGTGGGGCAGTAAGCTGGTGAAGTTGCAAGCAGAGCGTCATGGAGGGATCTACATGTGAAGCAGAGTACATGGCAGCCTCGGAGGCAGCGCATGAAGCAATTTGGGTGAAGGAGTTCATCACCGACCTAGGAGTCATACCCAATGCGTCGGGGCCGATCAAACTCTTCTGTGACAACACTGGAGCTATTGCACTTGCCAAGGAGCCCAGGTTTCACAAGAAGACCAGGCACATCAAGCGTCGCTTCAACTCCATTCGTGAAAATGTTCAAGATGGAGACATAGATATTTGTAAAGTGCATATGGACCTGAATGTAGCAGATCCGTTGACTAAACCTCTCCCTAGAGCAAAACATGATCAACACCAGAATTCCATGGGTGTTTGATTCATCACAATGTAACTAGATTATTGACTCTAGTGCAAGTGGGAGATTGTTGGAAATATGCCCTAGAGGCAATAATAAAAGGATTATTATTATATTTCCTTGTTCATGATAATTGTCTATTGTTCATGCTTTAATTGTATTATCCGGAAATCATAATACATGTGTGAATACATAGACCACAATGTGTCCCTAGTGAGCCTCTAGTTGACTAGCTCGTTGATCAACAGATAGTCATGGTTTCCTGGCTATGGACATGGGGATGTCATTGATAACGGGATCACATCATTAGGAGAATGATGTGATGGACAAGACCCAATCCTAAACATAGCACAAGATCGTATAGTTCGTTTGCTAGAGTTTTTCCAATGTCAAGTATCTTTTCCTTAGACCATGAGATCGTGTAACTCCCGGATACCGTAGAAGTGCTCTGGGTATACCAAACGTCACAACGTAACTGGGTGACTATAAAGGTATACTACGGGTATCTCTGAAAGTGTCTATTGGGTTGACACGGATCAAGACTGGGATTTGTCACTCCGTATGACGGAGAGGTATCTCTGGGCCCGCTCGGTTATGCATCATCATAATGAGCTCAAAGAGACCAAGTGTCTAGTCACGGGATCATGCATTACGGTACGAGTAAAGTGACTTGCCGGTAACAAGATTGAACGAGGTGTTGGGATACCGACGATCGAATCTTGGGCAAGTAACGTACCGATTGACAAAGGGAATTGTATATGGGGTTGCTTGAATCCTCGACATCGTGGTTCATCCGATGAGATCATCGAGGAGCATGTGGGAGCCAACATGGGTATCCAGATCCCACTGTTGGTTATTGACCGGAGAGCCGTCTCGATCATGTCTACATGTCTCCCGAACCCGTAGGGTCTACACACTTAAGGTTCGGTGACGCTAGGGTTGTTGAGATATGAATATGCAGTAACCCGAAAGTTGTTCGGAGTCCCGGATGAGATCCTGGACGTCACGAGAAGTTCCGGAATGGTTAGGAGGTGAAGAATTATATATAGGAAGTGCAGTTTCGGCCATCAGGAGAGTTTCGGGGTCACCGGTATTGTACCGGGACCACCGGAAGGGTCCCGGGGGGTCCACCGGGTGGGACCACCCATCCCGGAGGGCCCCATGGGCCAAAGTGGGGAGGGGAACCAGCCCACAGTGGGCTGGTGTGCCCCGCTAAGCCCACCCCATGCGCCTAGGGTTGGAACACTAGGGGTGAGGACCCACCTTGCCTTGGGGGCTACTCCACCCTTGGCCGCCGCCCCCCTAGGAGATCCCATCTCCTAGGGCCGGCGCCCCCCCCCCTAGGGGAGCCTATATAAAGGGGGGAGGGAGGGGGCAGCCACACCTTGAGTCTTGGCGCCTCCCTCTCCCTGCTACACCTCTCTCTCTCGCAGTATACGGCGAAGCCCTGCTGCGGCGACGCCCTCCATCCACCACCACGCCGTCGTGCTGCTGGATCTTCATCAACCTCTCCTTCCCCCTTGCTAGATCAAGAAGGAGGAGACGTCACGCTGACCGTACGTGTCTTGAACACGGAGGTGCCGTCCATTCAGCGCTAGGATCTCTGGTGATTTGGATCACGTCGAGTACGACTTCCTCATCCCCGTTCTTTGAACGCTTCCGTGCGTGATCTACAAAGGTATGTAGATGCAATCCAATCACTCGTTGCTAGATGAACTCATAGAAGGATCTTGGTGAAACCGTAGGAAAATTTTTGTTTTCTGCAACGTTCCCCAACAGAGCCTTCCCCAAACTCTCCTTCTCCCCTTGCTGGATCAAGGCGTAGGAGACGTCACCAGGCTGTACGTGTGTTGAACGCGGAGGTGCCGTCCGTTCAGCACTAGGATCATCGGTGATTTGGATCACGACAAGTACGACTCCATCAACCCCATTCACTTGAACGCTTCCGCTTAATGATCTACAAGGGTATGTAGATGCACTCCCCTTCCCCTCGTTGCTAGATTACTCCATAGATTGATCTTGGTGATGCATAGAAAATTTTAAATTTCTGCTACGTTCTCCAATAGATGCGGCCGACCGGACACCCCGTGGCCGCGACAGAGAGGCCTCCTGGCCCTCCACTCAAGCCGCACCCCGGCGCTGCTAAAAAAATACCAAGGCACGGGAAAATGCGCCAAACTTGCGAGATATATTAGAGGACAAGGAAAGGCAAACAAGATCGATCAACGGATCGTGTGGGCGCCCCACGGCACGAGACGGTAATCATCACTCCGGATACAGTAAATCCGGCCGGGCCGAACATAGTAGACATAGCTTGTTTGAGTTGCGTCGTGATATAGCCCAATACAGAGGCGCCGCACACCCACTATGCTTCACAAATGAAGTAATGGATCATCAAATCCCTGAGGGTTTCAAACCCGTGAACATCGAATCATACGATGGCACAACAGATCCTGTGGTATGGATCGAGGACTATCTCCGTCATATCCACATGGCCCGCGGCGATGACCTACACGCCATGAAATACCTCCAACTCAAGCTTAAAGGACCAGCTCGGCATTGGATTAACAGCTTGCCGGCAGAATCAATTGGTTGATGGGAGGACCTGGAAACTGCATTCCTCGACAATTTCCAGGGTACTTATGTGCGACCACCAGACGCCGATGACCTTAGCCACATAATTCAGCAGCCAGAGGAATCGGCTAGACAATTCTGGACACGGTTCCTAACCAAGAAAAATCAAATCGTCGACTGTCCGGACGCAGAGGCCCTAGCAGCCTTCAAGCATAACATCCGCGACGAGTGGCTTGCACGGCACCTAGGACAGGAAAAGCCAAAATCTATGGCAGCCCTCACGACACTTATGACCCGCTTTTGCGCAGGAGAAGACAGCTGGCTAGCTCGCAGCAATAACATGACCAAGAGCCCTGGTAATACGGATACCAAGGACAGCAGTGGCAGGTTGCGTCGCAACAAGCAAAAGCGCCACATTAACGGCAACAATGTTGAGGATACGACAGTTAATGCCGGATTCGGAGGCTCTAAACCCGGTCAGTGGAAAAAGCCATTCAAAAGAAATACTCCGGGCCCGTCTAGTTTGGACCGAATACTCGACCGCTCATGCCAGATACATGGCACCCCCGAAAAACCAGCCAATCACACCAATAGGGATTGTTGGTGTTCAAGCAGGCAGGCAAGTTAAATGCCGAAAGCAAAGACAAGGGGCTGCATAGCGATGACGAGGAGGAGCCCCGGCCGCCGAACAACAGTGGACAGAAAGGTTTTCCCCCACAAGTGTGGATGGTGAACATGATACACGCAACTCACGTCCCCAAGAGGGAGCGGAAGCGTGCGCTAAGGGATGTATATGCGGTGGAGCCAGTCGCCCCAAAGTTCAACCCATGGTCTTCCTGCCCGATCACTTTTGATCGAAGGGACCACCCCACTAGCATCCATCATGGCGGATTCGCCGCATTGGTTCTAGACCCAATTATTGACGGATTTGACCTCACTAGAATCCTTATGGACGGCGGCAGCAGCCTGAACCTACTTTACCAGGATACAGTGCGGAAAATGGGCATCGATCCCTCGAGGATTAAACCCACTAAAATGACCTTTAAAGGCGTCATACCAGGTGTAGAGGCCAACTGTACAGGCTCAGTTACACTTGAAGTGGTCTTTCGATCTCCGGATAATTTCCGAAGCGAGGAGTTAATCTTTGACATAGTCCCGTTCCGCAGTGGCTATCACGCACTGCTCGGGCGAACCGCATTTGCCAAGTTCAATGCGGTGCCGCACTACGCATACCTCAAGCTCAAGATGTCAGGCCCTCGAGGAATCATCACGGTCAATGGAAACACCGAACGCTCTCTCCGAACGGAGGAGCATACGGCGGCTATCGCAGCGGAAGTACAAAGCAGCCTCTCAAGGCAATTCTCCAGTCCGGCCATTAAACGTCTGGACACCGTCAAGCGCGCCCGGAGTAACCTACAACAAGACCGCCTGGCACGTTCCGAGCAATGCGGCCCCAACCCCAGCCCTCGCGAACTTGCGAAACCAGTATTGCGCGTACATAACTACGCTCTGGAAATACCATGGGCACAGGGGGAGGGGCACCATCACGGCACGCCCGAAACGCGGCTTAAACCGCACTAGGGGCTGCCGATTTCTTAATTTTCTCTTATTTTTAGGACTCCATTCTTCGGAAGGCTTGTCCGGCAGCACAATTGCCGCACAAACGATACAACCAGGGAAGCAGAAAGCTACGCCGCACTATGGAACTCTAAGGTGGTCTCTATAACGAGCAGTATACCTGTTTCACATAACATTCCGCAGCTCGCCCCTAGAAAGGACATGTTAAATAGTCCCATCTTTTGCTTATTGCACTATTTGTATCATTCTGCTTTGATCGCAGCTTTTTTAAATAAACAATGCATAGCTTCCGTCTATTATTGCATTACTCTTTTTTATGAATATATGTTCATTAATGACATGTTGCACCCGTACACTTTGGTACGGCCAATATGCCAGGGGCTTAAGTACCCCATAATACGGTGTGAGAAGTCCGAACACTTTCACAAGTGCGGCACCCCGAACTTATAGCATTATATGCATCGGCTCTGAATCATGTCTTGGGTCAATAGTTGGGTTTGCCCGGCTCCTATGTTTTGGTACCTTATGTTCCGTTATATCGGCTAAGGTAGCACTAGGAGAACTACTGCGATTGTGCCCCAGTTGAGCTGGGCTAAGCACCTCAGTAGAGAAAGCTAAAACTGACCGTCATGATGAGGCGAGAGCCGGTCGCTGTTCGAGAGGTTTTCGAGTCCCTAAAGACTTATGCCGCTTAGAGCGAGGAGTCGGCTTTGTCCGGCCTAGGCGTGGATAGCGCCCCGAACTCGGTCTTCCAAACACTAGGGGCTTCGTCGAAATTTAAAATTATAGAATTCTATGGCTAAGTGAGAGTGTTCAAGCATTATAGTCCGATTGCCTTGTTCGTTGTGTTGAGCGCCTCCCTCGAAGGACCCAAGAATGGGAAAAAGAGCGCTCATGTTTATCCCGAACACCCCAGCACTCGTGGCATGGGGGCAGAAGTCGATGACTTGCCATCTCTCAAATTTGATAAACAGCCGCACAGAAGGTAATATTTTAAATTCAAAAGCGTTGCTTAGCGCATATGAACAAGTTTTCAACGTACAGGATCACAAATGTGAGTTTACTCAAAAATTACATCTTTGGAGCATTCATCCGCTATAAGGCGGGCACCCTTCAAGACGCCCTCATAATACGCTTCCGGGACGCGATGCTCCTTGCCCGGCGGCGGCCCGTCCTTCACTAGCTTCTCCGCATCCATCTTGCCCCAGTGCACTTTAGCACGGGCAAGCGCCCTATGGGCACCTTCGATGTAGACGGAGCGCTTGATTACTTCAAGACGTGGACAGGCATCCACCAGCCGCCTCACCAGCCCGAAGTAGCTCCCAGGCAGAGCCTCTCCAGGCCCAAGCCGAACTACGAGGCCCTTTATGGCCTGTTCGGCCACCTTGTGGAGCTCAACCATTTGCTTCAGCTGGTCGCTCAAAGGCACCAGGTGTCCGGCCTCAGCATACTGAGACCAGAACACCTTCTCCGTCGAGCTCCCCTCCTCGGATCGGTAGTAGGCGGCGGCATCAGACGCACTACGGGGAAAATCTACGAATGCTCCTGGAGAGCTCCGGACTCGGGTAAGTAACAAGTAATTCAATTTCACGTGCTTGCTTTGCATAATGAATGCCTTACCCGCCGCTATCTTCTTCATCGCTTCAATTTCTTGGAGGGCTTTCTGGGCTTCGGCCTTGGCAGACTTCGCGCTTTCGAGGGCTGCCGCAAGCTCGGACGCTTGCGTCTTTGAGTCAAGCTCCAAACTCTCGTGTTTTCTCACAAGAGCCTGGAGCTCTTTCCGCACCTCCTCCACCCGCGCCTCCTGCTTCCCTATCTCTATGCGCTCTGCGGCCGCTCTGTTTTCGGCCTCGGACAATGCTTTCTTAAGGGTTGCCACCTCAGTCGTGGCCCCTATAATAGCACATTGATCCTATCATTTTTTGCAACCACGTCTTCTCTATATGCTTGCACAAGGTATTACTTACCTTCCCTCTCCTTGAGTTGCCTCTTGGCATGGCCAAGCTCGATCTCGGACCGCGCGAGGTTTTGCTTCAGCGTATCCACCTCCGCAGTCAATGTGGCGGAGGCCAGCAGCGAAGCCTGCATACGCATATTGACTTGATTATGTTAGACTCCTGCGAATGTTATTAGATCCTCTATTCGGCTTTTCTTTCCGAACACCGAACAGAGCATCAGGGGCGACTGTCTATGCGGTAATATTTTTACGTATTCTTTACTTACCTCAAAGCCTGTTAGAAGGCTGGCACAGGCTTTAGTCAGTCCGCTCTTGGCGGACTGAACCTTCTGGATCACCGCACTCATAATAGTGCGATGCTCCTCCTCGATGGAGGCATCGTTAAGCACCTCCAGCAAATTGTCCGGTGCCTCCGGTTGGACGGAGGTCGCCGGTTCGGTAGGCTTGCTCCTCTTGGAAGGAGGCTGCCTACCAGAGTTCGGAACCGTTGAAGGTTCCGGCGCGGTGTCCGGCTCAAGGCTGGACTTGGAGCCCTTGGGGGTTCTATCCCCTTTATGCCTGGAGTCCGGGAGGTCGCCTTGCGGCGCCTCCAGGACCACCTCCTCCTGGCTTGGAACCTGTTGGGACGCCACCTCGGCGCCATCCATAAGGTGGGGGGAGGTAGCCGTCAGAAGCGAATTCACATCCGACGAATCCAGGGAACCGCTCGATGACACATCGAGCCGGTCTTTGGGTGGACTGCATAAAGATGTTCGACGTAAGGAAAAGTTGTGCAATGGAGGAGTACTATGAATCACTCTGGTATCCGGATACTTACGATTTCGCCAGGGGCTTGGCCCTGAGCGGCCACTCCTCTTCGCCGTCGTCGGCATTGGTGGAGTAGTCCGGAGGAAGGGTTTTCCCCTACTTGGACCCTACGGCCTCCCCAGTTGGGGCGGCCTTCCTTTTCTTCCCTTCCCCCGCTGGAGGGGGAGAGGTCTCTTCTTCCTCCTCCTCGTCTTCATGGGAGGAGTGCGTTTTGGAGTCGTCGGATGATGAATCCGACACCTCCTGGCACCGGGCACTCTTTCGAGTCCCCGTGGCCTTCTTCTTGGCCTTCTTCTCCGGCACCACATAGGGTGCCAGAACCAGCAGCTTCGCCAAGCGAGCGTCCGCTGGGCCTTCGGGCAAAGGAGCCGGATAGTTGATCTGTCCGGACGTCTCCTGCCAATCCTGTCAAAGGTAAGGGAGCTTAGATCCCGCATGGAGTCAAACTATGAAAAACTAATACCCTGTAAAAGGTAAAAACAGCTACCGCGCGAGCGTGACGCTGCGTGCTGAATCCGCGATCCTCGGTAGCGGATGCGGGGGCCTCGGCGCCCTTGAAAAGCACCTTCCAGGCATCTTCGTACATCGTGTCAAAGAGCCTGCTCAGAGTTTGGTGCCGCACCGGGTCGAACTCCCATAGGTTGAAAGCCCATTGTTGACACGGGAGGATCTGGCGGATGAGCATAACCTGGACTACGTTGACAAGTTTGAGCTTCTTGTCCACCAGGGTTTGGACGCATGTTTGGAGTCTTGTCAGCTCTCCTTTTTTACCCCACGACGGGCCCGTCTCTTTCCAGGAGGTGCGCCGCGTAGGGGGCCGGATCGGAACTCAGGGGCTGCGACCCATTCAGGGTCGCGCGGCTCGGTGATGTAAAACCACCCCGATTGCCACCCCTTTAGGGACTCCACGAAGGAGCCCTCGAGCCATAGGATGTTGGGCATCTTGCCCACCATGGCGCCTCCGCACTCCACCTGGGTGCAGCGCACCACCTTCAGCTTGACATTGACAGTCTTGAGCCATAGGCCGAAATGGGGCGGATGTAGAAGAAAGCCTCGCACACGACGATAAACGCCGAGATGTTGAGGACAAAGTTCGGGCCAGATCGTGGAAATCCAGGCCATAGTAGAACATGAGCCCCCAGACAAATGGGTGGAGAGGGAAGCCTAGTCCGCGAAGGAAATGGGGGAGGAACACCACCCTCTCATGGGACCTAGGGGTGGGGATGAGCTGCCCCTCTTCGGGAAGCCGGTGCGCAATGTCGTTAGACAAGTATCCGGGCTTCCTCAGTTTTTTGATGTGTCCCTCCGTGACGGAGGAGACCATCCACTTGCCTCCTGCTCCGGACATGGCTGGAGAAGGTTGAGGTGGGGTGTGCGGACTTGGGCGCTGGAGCTCGAGTGCGTGTAAATGGATAGGCAAAGGAGGAAGAAGGCGTGGATGAAAAGGTGGATCCTTATCCCCTTATATGGGCGGATGCGACTATGCGTCCCCACCAGCCTGGTAAAACTCGCTTATCTCCCAAGCGTTGTAATCAATGGCGCGGTTGGGTTGCCCACGCCCGTATTGATGAGAATCCCGGAATAAGGGGACACGATCTCTGCTTTGACAAGACGTGCCAAGAAAACTGCCTCGCTAAACGCGCTGAGGTGGGATAGTAAAACGATTTGAATAAAGACTTGGCCGTGGTGTGATGTCATGCTATGGAATATGTCAGCAGATTAGATTTGTGTAAACATTATTCTCTCTATGGCAAAATGTGGAAACTTATTTTGCAGAGCCGGACACTACCTTTGTGTTCAAAATCTTCTATGAAGTACTTGGAGGAGGAATCCGCCTTGCAATGTCGAAGACAATCTGCGCGCCAGACTCTTCGTCATTGAAGCCTGGTTCAGGGGCTACTGAGGGAGTCCTAGATTAGGGGGTGTCCGGACAGCCGGACTATACCTTCGGCCGGACTCCTGGACTATGAAGATACAAGATTGAAGACTTCGTCCCGTGTCCAGAAGGGACTTTCCTTGGCGTGGAAGGCAAGCTTGGCGATACGGATATGTAGATCTCCTACCATTGTACCTGACTCTGTGTAACCCTAGCCCTCTCCGGTGTCTATATAAACCGGAGGGTTTTAGTCGATAGGACGAACAACAATCATACCATAGGCTAGCTTCTAGGGTTTAGCCTCCTTGATCTCGTGGTAGATCTACTCTTTTACTACCCATATCATCAATATTAATCAAGCAGGACGTAGGGTTTTACCTCCATCAAGAGGGCCCGAACCTGGGTAAAACATTGTGTCCCCTGCCTCCTGTTACCATCCGCCTAGACGCATAGTTCGGGACCCCCTACCCGAGATCCGCCAGTTTTGACACCGACAGCCGTCATCATGGAGAGCTTCTACATCATCCTAGCCTCTTCGATGAAGTGTGAGTAGTTTACCTGAGACCTTCGGGTCCATAGTTAGTAGCTAGATGGCCTCTTCTCTCTCTTTGAATCTCAATACAAAGTTCTCCCCCTCTCTTGTGGAGATCTATTCGATGTAATCTTCTTTTTGCGGTGTGTTTGTTGAGACCGATGAATTGTGGGTTTATGATCAAGTCTATCTATGAATAATAGTTTAATCTTCTCTGAATTCTTTTATGTGTGATTGGTTATCTTTGCAAGTCTCTTCGAATTATCCGTTTGGTTTGGCCAACTAGATTGGTAGTTCTTGCCATGGGAGAAGTGCTTAGCTTTGGGTTCGATCTTGCGGTGTCCTTACCCAGTGACAGAAGGGGCAGCAAGGCACGTATTGTATTGTTGCCATCGAGGATAACAAGATGGGGTTTATTTCATATTGCATGAATTTATCTCTCTACATCATGTCATCTTGCTTAAGGCGTTACTCTATTTTTAACTTAATACTCTAGATGCATGCTGGATAGCGGTCGGTGAGTGGAGTAATAGTAGTAGATGCAGAATCGTTTCGATCTACTTGTCACGGACATGATGCCTATATACATGATCATGCCTAGATATTCTCATAACTATGCTTAATTCTGTCAATTGCTCAACAGTAATTTGTTCACCCACCGTAGAATACTTATGCTCTTGAGAAGCCACTAGTGAAACCTATGGCCCCTGGGTCTATTCTCATCATATCAATCTCCATCACTTTAATCTTGCTTTGCTTTTTTACTTTGCCTTTACTTTTTACTTTGCATATTTATATCAAAAATACCAAAAATATTATATTTATCAGATCTCACTCTCGTAAGTGACCGTGAAGGGATTGACAACCCCTAATCGCGTTGGTTGCGAGTAGCTATCGCTTTGTGCAGGTACGAGGGACATGAGCATGGCCTCCTACTGGATTGATACCTTGGTTCTCAAAAACTGAGGGAAATACTTAGGCTACTCTGCTGCATCATCCCTTCCTCTTCGGGGAAAACCAACGCAAGCTCAAGACGTAGCAGCAGGATAGTTTGGACACCCTGGACGAGGAGCGCGACGTAGCTAAAGCCCGTTCCGCATTTTATCAGCAACAGGCTCGCAGATACCAAAGCAGAGAAGTACGGGCCAAAACTTATAACGTTGGCGACCTAGTTCTACGCCTGCCGGATAAGAAAAAGAACAAGCTCGAGCTCAAATGGGAAGGTCCCTTCATTATTGACCAAGTTCTGACCAGTGGAGCGTACCGACTGCGGGATGCATCGACTAGTCGACTCGAGCTGAACCCATGGAACGCGGCCAGGCTCCGAAGTTTCTACGCCTAGAATCGGACTCTATGTTAGTCCCCTCCCTTTGTCCATTTTCTGCATATACATTATCTGTCTTGTTTCTCTTTCTTTCTTTCTTTTATTATTTCTCTAGGCCTTCAAGGGTCACCTTGTGCCTCACTTGCACATTACAGATGTGCTAGCCGCACTCTTCATACGTGGGGACTTCTTTCACAGAAGCTTAAATTAGTTATCTGGGCCTCATGCCCCACACATGTGTTATACTTCCGCATGTACCTTTTTCACCATTATATGCATCGATATGACTTAAGTTTTGGCCAAGCTGGGTTGCCTGGCTCTTGTATTTATGCCCTACGTTCCCGTTAATTCGGCTAGGGCATAAGGGGAGCACATCTGCGATTGTTACTGCCGGGTCAGCTGGATGTGTACCTCACACTGGGTGAAGCCGAAAGCTAGCGTTCTTAAGGGAATATTCGGACGGTGAACAGAAGATGATTTTTATTTATTATACATATCTGCCCCCAGATGTTTTTCCTGCGTTTCCTATTGCAGTCCGGACATGCACTTTAGGGCATGCTTACCCAGGGAAAGGAACCCTTAACGGAACGATTCTCCCTGGAAGATGTTTCTTACTACCCATGTAATATAACATAACTAGTTGGGCACTTGTCTGATAAAGCACTAATGACCCCTACGCCTGGTCTCTACGCATACCCCGGTTCTTATATAACTGAGCAGGTATTCGGATACACTCCGGACTATTGGGCCCAGAGGTTGAAGCGAAAAGGTCCGCAACGACAAATGATCTACAATCAGGCTAGAAGGCATTATACATGTCACTTTAATTACATAGTCATGCAGACTGACTAAATTCCTCTTCTATACCATCCAATAGGCGGTCTAGCTTACAATCCTGTTGAGAATACTTTGCGGCTAATTCTACTTGCCCATAAACTAAGCTAAGATGGATCTCTTTCCCGTCGGGCCCCACAGGTCCGACCTCGGCCATATGATTTGGGTCTGCCTTGGTATACCGCGTCTTCACCATGCCCAAGCTTCTCTGGTACCCTGTCGGCAGGCTGATATCTTCCACAATCGGAAGCACCGCCGTGCTCCCTTGAGCTTCTCCGCAAGCTCGTCAACGCCCTCAGGCAGGGAGACGGACGACCACAAGGCCTGGGCAACACCCTGCATCACCTGCCGAACTTGTTCGTGCAGATGTGACAGCTCAGACAGAAAATCACCCGCAGACCGGGCATTTCCTCTGCGGGACGACCCGTCAGCATACCTACAGACATAACGCTGTTAGTCGGCTTCTTCGCCGAACTCCTTCAAAAGGATTCGTTCAAGCACTTACTGAAAATGCCGCGCCGAAGCCGCTTATTCTCCTTCTCGGAGTCTACAAGCTGGCCCCGAACGTCTTTTAGTTCCACGTTCGGCTTAATATTGGCATCTTGGAGATTGTTTTTCTCCCGCCTAACCTCAGTTAGCACACGTTTGCCAGCCTCTAGCTGTTGCATAACATGCTGGTCCTCTGGATTCTCTCCGGATTCATCTGCAACATCTGTTGTTAGATCTGCAGCCATGCCGCACGTTATATGGTACCATCATTCTTCAAAGTAAATGTTACCAGCAGGTGACTTTTTTGGTTCCTACAAGGCGGCCACAGCAGCCCATAGTTGGGTCTTGCATTCCTCTAGCTCCTGTGATAGCCTAGTATTCTTCTCTGTAAGAACCTGCACAATAAAGATGATCCTTAAATCAGTTCTACTAACTGTTTCAAGTCTCAGGGGCTACTGATACATATAAATCGTCAGATTTACTCACCCGTACATCCTTTACATACTGATCCATGGCTCTGGCTAGACCATCTTGAGCAGCACAGAGGTACGCCTCTCCAGAATTGAAGGCGTCAAACGCCTCTGGTGAGAAACAAGCGTCACGGAGTACGGCCCGACGGCGCCTATGATTCATGACGCTTTCCACTTCTGAGTTTGTAGCGGATAATCTATCCACATCCTCTATAGGGGGATTATCCGGCGCCTGCCCCATATCGGGTTCTGCCTCTATGTCCGGTCCTGGCGCCCGACTGGTGGAAGCGTGATTGGCAACATCGCCGGACATATTCCGGCGAGCGTTTTTTCTGTTAAAGAAACACGGGCGTCATTACATTTCGAGAAAGACGACAACCATGGTGCGGGGTTTTTCTTATACCTTTGCGCCGGCGTCTCCGTCCTGACCGCCTTCCTTTTTGGCCTACCCGGCCTCGGTGCCTCTTGTTGGCGAGTTGCTGCGGGTTCGGCAGGGCGTCCCAAATGCCTTCCCTGTAAAAGATGCCATGTGTATATGGTGGGTGAAGTGCCTAAAAGGGGATCCTAGTTTTGGAGTTGGGATTTTTGGTTTTTCTTACTTGCGATACAGGGAGCAGTCCGGGATAGTCGGCAGTAATGGCCACCATGGCATCATCACAGCTTAACTGATAGAACTGCCGGTCTATCAGCTCCATGAATATAACCGAATCTTCTTCAAGTCCGGAGTCGAGGGCCTGGTCAGGGTCCTCTGGTTGTGGAGAGGGGCTGCTGACCTCCTTTATGGCTTTTCGCAGTTCCTGCCGCAAAGTGGCAAGGTGAATACTTACGACAAAGAATGCGGGAAAAATGGGAGCAGGGAGATATAACTTACCCAGCTTGGAGGAATGTAGATGGAGAATCCATCCCGTGGCTTGATGCGGGTGAACTCCTCTTCCTCACCCTTGAATAGTTCGGACAGAATTTTCGCTAGAGCGGCAGCATTGTCCGGACCCTTACGCCCGCAGCGGGTGGCGTCATCCGCCCCGTTATAACACCACAAGGGGTGCCCACGATATTGAAGTGGCTGCACTCCCCGCATTATGCAAATCAACATAATTTCGATTATTGTCAATCCTGACTGAGCCAGTGCTTTGATCCGGTTCATCAAATAGAGGACTTCTCCATTGTCTTCCACCTGGGGGCTCCGTGGGCACCAACTTCGGCGCTTCTTCAGAGGAGCATTGTTGAACTCAGGAAGACCCCGTCGAACAGGGTCCAGAAGGGGAACGTCCTCCATATAAAACCATTCTGAAGGCCAGTCTTCGGACAACTTCTTCGGGGTACCGGACAGGTATCTGGCATCGGCGATGCACCATATTTTGGCTCCGCCCACTTGATAAAATGATCTCCTCTGTATGCGAGGGACGAGGCAAAATAGCCTTTTCCATAGCTCGAAGTGAGCCTCGTAGCCCAGGAACAACTCGCAGAGAGCAACATAGCCGGCGATATGTAGAATGGAGGCAGGGGTGAGATTGTGTAATTGGAGGCCATGGAACTCCAGGAGCCCGTGGAGAAACAGATGAATTGGAAATCTGAGTCCCCTTAGTAAATAAGGAACAAGGCAAACCCGTTCCCCAATGGAGGGACAGGAAAAGCTCTCTGCTTGCTCCCCGCCATTGTAGGTGGCAAGCCCGGCTCAAACGGGCACCATATACGCCGGAGGGAGAAATCCCTTAGTCTGCAGTTCGACTAATCGACTGTGCAGGATTGAACACCTCTCCCAATCACCGGGCTTAGGGCTACGGGGGGGAGGAGGAGCTGTGGAGGTCGGCCATGCTGGAATGGATCTTTCCGAAATGCGCTCTGATGGATTCTCGCTAGGGGAGGATGGTATGGATTGGATCTAAGAATCCCCATCCCTTTAATAGACAATTTATTTATCTAGCTAGGGGGCGAATGTAAAAATGCCCTGGTGCCTCGTATTCATTTGACGCGTGGGAGATAGGCCTTACTGGGCACAGAAGCCAAGAGGTTCAACATTTATGGAGCCGGACACTGCTTACGAACACTTGAAAATTGGAGAAGAACCCGCCTTGCAATGCCGAAGACAACACTGCGCGCCGGACTCATCGTCATTGAAGCCTGGTTCAGGGGCTACTGAGGGAGTCCTGGATTAGGGGGTCTCCGGATAGCCGGATTATATCCTTTGGTCAGACTATTGGACTATGAAGATACAAGATTGAAGACTTCGTCTCATGTCCGGATGGGACTCTACTTGGCGTGGAAGGCAAGCTAGGCAATACGGATATGTACATCTCCTCCTTTGTAACCGACCTAGTGTAACCCTAGCCCCCTCCGGTGTCTATATAAACCAGAGGGTTTTAGTCCATAGGACAACATACAATCATACCATAGGCTAGCTTCTAGGGTTTAGCCTCTCTGATCTCGTGGTAGATCCACTCTTGTACTACCCATATCATCAATATTAATCAAGCAGGACGTAGGGTTTTACCTCCGTCAAGAGGGCCCGAACCTGGGTAAAACATCGTGTCCCCTGCCTCCTGTTACCATCCGCCTTAGATGCATAGTTCGGGACCCCCTACCCGAGATCTGCCGGTTTTGACACCGACAGCAGCCTAGTGTAGTTACATCATGCATGGCTAACCCACGCTATCACCATATTTCTTGGCCTCCGCGTGACACCTAGCTCTAGTAATCCACCTGCCTGTATCGCTTCTCGCTCCTCGTCTCTCTGAAAGTGCGGTGGGCTGGCATTTTTTCCATCTATTGAGGTCTATTAACTCATCACATGTTAGCGACTCTTGCGTGGATAGTTTTTTTGGTGGGTTTGGTGCAACTTGCTCCAATTTAACCCTCATGTTTGGATACTTTAGGGCTATTTGAGCCCCAACTAGCTCGAACAAACTCTAACCCATGGATCCAACAGGGCCAAAGTTAGTCTCGGAAAATGCATTAAGCCCTATATACATGGACAGATGGAGTACATGATGCTAGCAAATGCTCACCAGTAGTAGTAGTTCATTGATTGGTTTGGATTTTTGATTTAGTTGTTGTGCTGCTACCGTCCAATATTCACATGTGGTTGTTTCTAGAATAAAAAAGGAGGTAGTACTTACTATGGGAAAGGTGAAGTGATGGTTGCTTCGCCCGAGCAACTTATTACTCTGGGAATATGGGAGTCCAGCGGATTCAACGAACAGAGAAATGATGGTTGCTTTGTCCGAGCAACTTATTGTGGCGAAGGTGGGGCTCTGTGATTTGATTGCTCACTAGTCATTACTACTGCGGTGCAACGACCGGGGTGAATCTTTCCGTGTAGTTGTGCAGTCAATATTGTTGCATGGCAGGTGGAGCCGGATGAAGGATGTCCCACATGTCTGTGAAATGAAGTTAAATTGTTTCTGGCATTAGTATCAATCCTTCAGGATTTGTTTATGTGTATGCATAATTTTAATGAAATTGTACTGTGATGCTATGAAGGTTTCAACTTTGGTTCCCACAGGAAAAAAGGTTTCAACTTAGGATTCATGTGACCTCTTGCCTCAAGATTATCTCGTTACAACATTCCATCAAATACAAATGAAACTACTATGGTTGCTAATGCATCTCAATGGTTCACAGATCAGTGCCAATATTCACATCACAACTGAAGACAAAGTTGTGAGAAGGTGTACAAATAAAGAAAAATATATAATTAATCGATGTTGTTCCTAGGCATGGCTCCATTTCCTGGGCACAGTGTTCATTGGTTGGCAGCTAGTTTCACCCAGCTTTGTAGCCAAAAAATAGGTGTATGGAGGACATCACAATCCGATCATTTTTGTAGCTCCACTAAAATTTAGCTAACCATCCTTGTTTGCAAAGATATCCAGTCAGTGTGATTACAATAATAGTGGAACTAGATAATGAAACAGAACACACACAAATAGAAGCCAATCACCTCTGCGATCTCTCTTTAGGACTAACTACTTGTTGGAGAAGATTAGGCACGGAGTTGGATGAGGAGGATAGCAAAACCAATCTCCCTTTCTGCAGTCCCACAGAAATGTAAAAACGTTGCCCATGTGACATTTTGGCGGAACTGCACAAAACACTCTTAAGAAAAAGTGATTTGTGCAGTTCACCAAAAGGTCGCAATAGCAACGAGGTGAAATGGATAGCCATGTTTGCAAAAGGAGGTAGAAAGGAAACAATTACTGCCCAATAACACGATATGAAGACACATACGCCGACAAAAAAGAAGCATATTCCATGTAATAAGGGAAAGATAGTAGCATGGTGGTTTATCAAAAATGGTTTGAGGACGAGATTGCAAGATGGAAAGTACGCCGGACGAGATACGTTCTAAGCAAACAACTAAAGAAGATCCACATGCAGGATTTTCCACATGCAACAATGTGGGAAGATGGGTAGTGGAGCAAGGCCGGAGGAAGATGTACCTGAGGGTCGTCAGGATGTAACTAGGAGGGTGCTGGCGGCCGGGATCTACCCATACCGCGGTCGCGACCAAGTGGCGAAGGCCCTACCATGTCGGAGCTTCCTCAGAGAGAACGACGGGTACCGCAGATCAGGATGTGCTGCCTCAACGCCGTCGACCGGAGAAACAATGCACATCCTCCCTTTCTGCTGGCCGACGGGATGCGGCCAGATCATTGACCAACGGTGAGAGAGAAAGGCCACCGCCGCCTTGTATGAGATGGTGTGACGAGAGACAAACCCCGGCAGGCAGGCTCCATTGTATATAGTGGAGCGGATTTTTCTTTTTTCCCAACGACAATCGCTTTATATTTTGTACGTGCCATTGAAGAATAAAAGTTTATTTAATACTGATGCGTCAAGTCAAACTTTGTTCCATCTACGCATGGTACACGACCCTCCTTCGAGTAAACAACCGCTACACGCGTCAAATTATCACATGGGTTGCCTTTTCGTATAGAAATGAACTCCACCGTGTACCCACGCGGGTGTGGCCGGGAACGAGACGTGAGTACGTGCGTCATGCGTGCACCTCTTCTTTAGGTGCAGGTACATACGTGGGTGGGTGTGAGAGAGATGGTCTATGCGAAATAGAGCCAATGTCGATGATATCTCAAAAAAACATAACATATGCAATGTGTGTGAAACAGAGTCATGGATATATCATATATAGAGGGAGCGATCCACGAGAAGAGAGTGGAGGGATCATCAGCGTGAGATATCGATAGAATCGAAAATAGGGATGAAGTGTGTGGCTGCGCGATTGATAAAGAGTGCCATCGAATTTGTGTCTGCCCACGTCAAAGATACATGGCGACTGGCCTACTGGAATTTGAGAGGGCAGAGGTGCAATTTTTCTCTATGGCATGGATACCTACCTACAATGTTTGACTATCGGTGTGGG
>NC_041382.1:111907855-111995486 GCF_002162155.2 Triticum dicoccoides
TATAGAGAGCTAGATCGACTAGTATATGTGTGGAGAAGGAGAGAGACCTAGCTATGTATTGAGGGAGATCGATCGGCATCCATGCATATGTGTAGCAAAGGAATAAGGTCGGGAGAAAGACAAAGGTAGAGTGTCGGAGGGTTGGTGGTGGTGTTGCTTCTCACAAATGGTGGGAGAGGCCTGCTAGAAAAACAGAGGGTACAAGTGCAATATCAATAAGAGAGGGTCGGGGATGTTTGCATGTCTATGCACGTGCGTGTGAGAGACCGGTCGGGAGGTATGCAAGGATGATGAAGCGGGATGATATGGTTGTGGTAAGCAGACGTAACTACATAGGAAGATCAATCGTCGTGTGTCCAAGAAAGGGAGAGACATAACTAGTGAGGTAAGTCTATTGGTGTGTGCGGAAAAAGAATTATAGTCGACCTAGCTATATATAGGGAGATCGGTACGTATACATGCATGCATGTGTTAGAAGCAAATAAGATCCGGAGAGACGGACATGGGGAGAGGGGTGCGGCTAGGAGGTGGTGCGAGAGGCCTACTATGTCGAGGGGGAGGAGTGTGCGAGTATGATATCGATGAAAAGAGGGGCGCGAGTGTGCACCTGCATGGAACCGTATTGGACATAGGGGCACATGGACGGTGAGAAGAGAAGAGGGGAAGTGTGTGTTTGTGGTAGGCATACTTGGCTAGAGAGGTATATCGATCGGTGTGTGTCAGAAAGAAGGAGCCGGGGGGGGCCTACACACACCATGGGTGAATGATCTAAAGTTAAATAACGAATGTGCGCGATGGAGGGGACGCTGAGGGAGGGTGAGAGGGGGCGGGCGTGTGCATGCATGATAGAAAGTTAGCGCTAGCTAGATACAAAGAGAAGAGGATCGTGAAGGTGTAAAATACGAATAGAGATCATAATTCATTGTAAAAAAGTGTATACATATACTTGAAGAAGATATCATAATGTAGAACATTGATTATAATTTGGGATAATGTGTGGCTTTTGCAGCTCAGGGCTAAATACTTGTCATAATGTCGGGGGCGGGGCACTATACTTTGTGTGATAAACATGGTGTACGTGTGGAACATGGTTTATATTATGAATATCTAGTTAGTACATCAAATGTACTATTATTTGGAATTAACATCAAGTGTATTCAAAAAATTGAATTCGAGTTCATATAGTACACATAGTTCATATCTATCTCTATAGTAATCATGTGTTGTATTCTTAAGGTAATACATGAATGATGGTTGAAGTTGGCAACAATCATGATTGCAGATTCTTATTCAAATAGAGAAACAAATTCAAATTTAGTTTGAATTGCAGCTGTAGTATAGAAATTTGGAATGCACTAAAATGTCGGTATGAGTAGGTTACATGCATTATACAGCCATCAAAAAAATTTAATTGGACATAACATGGATTCATAGCTTTGAATAGCATTTGTATAGTAAAATGGGACAAGACTCTCTCTTTGTGTGGTGTGAATAGTTTTATTTTTTTTTGGTTTTTTCATTGAGGGAAGTGCGAATTGATTTGGTACGTACAAGTACAATATTACACGTTAGGCTTGTCCCTAAAATTCAACCCGCGCCTTGTTATATCCTGAAAATTCAGATATCGTGCTCCCAAAACTCGCGCCTTCACAACCCGTGCCTTGATATCCCGAAATTACAACACGCGCGAAAACTCCCTCCAGCTGCCAAATCCCGACACGTGAAATCCCCCTTCTAACCCTGAGCTGAAAGGGCCGCTAGTTCAAATCGGTGGGGCTACTTTTGTAACACATCCTACATTTTGGACAAGCGCGTCCCTAAGTCATGGTTCCCCCCTCCCATCGCCTCCTTTTCGCCATTCGAAATCTCAGGCCGCCATAACCTCTCTGCTCCACCCGCGAAACCCCACCCTCCTCCGTCCGCCACCTCGCCACTACCCAGCTGGAGCCTCTTCCCCGACGACGCCGTCCACTGCAATAGCTCGACGTCCCTCATCCACCTCCGGTTCAGTCGCCCAGTCCTGCACCTCCAAGGAGCTGCTCCGACGATCGTGTCGTCTATCGCAGCTGCTCCATCCCCACAACGCCGCCTTAACCTGCTCCACCAGAACCGTAGCATCCTCACCGACTCCACGGATGAAGCCGAGGCCTACTCGGCGCCACCAAAGAGGTTGTACACTCATCGCATCGCACCTTCTCCTTAACTCGACCTCCCGGCGCCGACGGTGCTCCATCCCGCACCCCCATGGTGTGGCTACCTCAAAGTTGGCGCCGCGGGGGATGTCTCCACGGTGGCTCTCCCCCTAGTGTGAGTCCCCTTCGACGATGGCGGCCATGCCAGCCGGATCTGCTGCTGCTGCTTCTTCAGCTCTCGCTCGCTCGCTCGCGCTGCTGCTTCCACTCTCCCCCTCGCTCGTGCTGCTACTCTGCTCTGATTTAGCTACACTTTAGTCGACTAAATCGAATTTTGGGTCAGTCGATTTTCAGGGGGTGGGGGGCTCAACAGAGTTAAGGAAGAACCACCAGCAGCAGGGAGGGGGGCTCGTCGGAGAGGTACCCCACTATCTATCTTAGGGTTCAGGGTGGGGGCGGTGGTAGCCGGCGGTGGGGGCGTGGTGGTGGGGCAGTGGCATGGGGATCGCCAGAGAAAAAGCTCGGCGCGGGGGAGGGGGGACTAGAGGGCTGGCTAGGGAGGCGAGGGACCGATGGTGGGGAGTGGTTTCGGGGCCGGCCCCGGGCAGCGGGGGCCGGCGGTTCGGCCGGTGGTGGCTGGCGGCTCAGGGGGTGCAGGTTGAAGATGAACTGCAGGCCCTCCCTAAACAACATGTGAGGTGCCTCTGTGCTACCATTGCATTCAGTTTCGACAGTAACATTTAGTTTCCACAGTAAATTTTAGTTTCGATGGTTAAGTTCAGAGTCAACAGTTTTTACCTCATCTGTTGTAGTCAGGTGGTTTTTGGTGATGTAAATTTTACATCTATCGCTTTTTGGTAATGTATTTTACATCATCTATTGGAGATGCTATTAGACTCCCACTTGAGATTAATGATGTCTGTCTTGTGCTGCTTTAGTCTTGATGTATTACGGCTCGTCGGAGCTGCTCCAACGACGGAACCATCCATCACAACAGAGTAGTGCCCTGGACACTGTCTACAGATTCCTCAGATCTTCCTCCACACCTCCGATAGCCACCTCTGCCTCAACTTCTTCAGCGACCAACCCAATGATGTTGAGGTCAACATGATTACGGCAAAGAGGTTGTACACTTGTCGCATCACTTATTACTCTACATTCTTGTCGATCCATTAGTGATATTTTGGTTCAACAGAAAAACATAGCAATAGGAAATTTTCCTATGGCACTCTACTATTCAATTATTCATGCATTTTGTTGAAAGGAATGGAGCAAAATATCCACCTGGACCTACTTTTTAAAATCATATGCATGAAAACAAGACCAAGTGCATTACAGGCAGAATAACATTCTAACTATACATGCTTTCATATGATTTCACTTTAATTTGGCCATGTTTCTTTGCATTCCTCTGCTCTTCCAATTCCTGTGAACCAAACACCCAAGTTGACAGAAATCATGTGTTTACAAATGCTCTGTTTCCCATGTGCATTCCTATCCTATTCTGGTGTTTTACCTATCCCTACATTTTTAGAATCATGCAAGCCAAAGGAGCCCTTACAGAATTACTTTAGTTACACGTAGGTGTCGGAAAAAACTTTGTGTGGTTTGTCCTGCTCTTGCCGCGACGTCGTCCACCTCACCTGAGCTGCTCCATCGATAGAAGCATCCACCAAACCAGACATCACGACTCCTGACCGTCTTTCGCCGCCTTAGATCTCCTTCCTTGCCGCCGGCACCCGCCGCAGCGGCATCACCATCATCGACTCAGCAGATGAACTTGAGGAGTACACGGCTCCACAAGAGAGGTCGCACTCTTTTGTTTCTGCTTATGTTATGCATTGCTTAATATTACCTGGTACTTTATTGTCATGTTCACCTCTTAGAATCCAAGTCAGGTCCAAATTAATGTTCAAACTTGAGTTCTAAATTAGTTGTGGGGCACATATCGAGGCGGCAATGAATAGTATCTCTGTCTAATATCTGGTTCACCTAGGGTATGCCTATGTTGTTCATCTTGGGTGGGAAACAAATAGTAAAGAAATCATCATCTGTATTTTTATTAAATTAAAGCAATCATCAGCCTACTATCACTATTTTTGGATATCCACTGGTTGTTACCAGCACTCTAGCTTTTTGCATGCTCTCACTACATAATCTCACCATATTTTTTCGTATGCATGTCAGATATTGTACACAGTCATGCTCAACATGTAGATAAAAATAGAAGAGTTTTGCGTGGCAATACAATGTCATGCAGACATCGCTCCATGGTGGGTTCAATGGCAAACCCTCCCCCCTCTCCAGATTGTAATCCAGAGGAAGATATCTATTTTGAGGCGGATTCAGACGCAGCTGACCACTCCTATTTACCCCCCATAGTGTTTGCTCTAACTTGGCATGATCGTGTTAGTCATATCATGCATATGTTGCCTTGCAGTGCCAACTTTCGACATCATATATGTCATCTGCTTAGTTTAGACATGTTTTGTAATGCCACATGTTTAGTTTCTATATCATATATGAGAATTATGTAGTCTCATGTCTTTCAGCCAGCCATAATATATGTGAAATATGAAATGCCATCCTGTTTAACCAGGCATCATATATTTGAATGATATCTTCCCCATCCTTTTATTCATTACATTTCCATTTGTCAACAATGTTTGTTGATAACCCACAAGTATAGGGGATCGCAACAGTTTTCGAGGGTAGAGTATTCAACCCAAATTTATTGATTCGACACAAGGGGAACCAAAGAATATTCTCAAGTATTAGCAGTTGAGTTGTGAATTCAACCACACCTGGAAGCTTAATATCTGCAGCAAAGTATTTAGTAGCAAAGTAATATGATAGTAGTGGTAACGGTAGCTAAAGGTAATGGTAGCAAAAGTAATGTTTTTGGTATTTTTGTAGTGATGATAGCAATAGCAACGGAAAAGTAAATAAGCGAAGAACAATATATGGAAAGCTCGTAGGCAATGGATCAGTGATAGAGAATTATGCCGGATGTGGTTCATCATGTAACAGTCATAACCTAGGGTGACACAGAACTAGCTCCAATTCATCAATGTAATGTAGGCATATATTCCGAATATAGTCATACGTGCTTATGGAAAAGAACTTGCATGACATCTTTTGTCCTACCCTCCCGTGGCAGCGGGGTCCTAGCGGAAACAAAGGGATATTAAGGCCTCCTTTTAATAGAGTACCGGACCAAAGCATTAACACATAGTGAATACATGAACTCCTCAAACTACAGTCATCACCGGTAAGTATCCTGATTATTGTCACTTCAGGGTTAACGGATCATAACACATAATAGGTGACTATAGAATTGCAAGATAGGATCAAGAACTCTCATATATTGATGAAAACATAATAGGTTCAGATCTGAAATCATGGCACTTAGGCCCTAGTGACAAGCATTAAGCATAGCAACATCAATCTCAGAACATAGTGGATACTAGGGATCAAACCCTAACAAAACTAACTGGATTACATGATAAATATCATCCAACCCATCACCGTCCAGCAAGCCTACGATGGAATTACTCACGCACGGTGGTGAGCATCATGAAATTGGTGATGGAGGAAGGTTGGTGATGACGATGGCGATGGATTCCCCTCTCCGGAGCCCCGAACGGACTCCAGATCAGCCCTCCCAAGAGGTTTTAGGGCTTGGCGGTGGCTCCGTATCGTAAAACGCGATGAATCCTTCTTCTTTATTTTTTTCCTCCCTGAAAGCAAATATATAGAGTTGGATTCGAGGTCGGAGGACCTCCAGGGGGGCCATGAGGTAGGGGGCGCGCCCCCCACCCTCGTGGCTAGGGTGTGGGCCCCCTTATCTTCATCATTTGCAAGGATTTTTTTATTATTTCTGAAAAGATGTTCCGTGAAGTTTCAGGTCATTCCGAGAACTTTTGTTTCTGTACATAAATAACACCATGGCAATTCTGCTGAAAACATCGTCAGTCCGGGTTAGTTCCATTCAAATCATGCAAGTTAGAGTCCAAAACAAGGGCAAAAGTGTTTGGAAAAGTAGATACGACGGAGACGTATCAACTCCCCCAAGCTTAAACCTTTGCTTGTCCTCAAGCAATTCAGTTGACAAACTAAAAGTGATAAAGAAAAACTTTTACAAATTCTGCTTTCTCTTGTTGTTATAAATATGTAAAGCCAGCATTCAAGTTTTCAGCAAAGATTATGAACTAACCATACTCACAATAACGCATAGGTCTCATGTTTACTCATATCAATGGCATAATCAACTAGCGAGCAATAATAATAAATCTCGGATGACAACACTTTCTCAAAACAATCATAATATGATATAACAAGATGGTATCTCGCTAGCCCTTTCTGAGACCGGAAAGCATAAATGCAGAGCACCTTTAAAGATCAAGGACTGACTAGACATTGTAATTCATGGTAAAAGAGATCTAGTCAAGTCATACTCAATGTAAACTAACAGTAATGAATGCAAATGACAGTGATGCTCTCCAACTGGTGCTTTTTAATAAGAGGATGATGACTCAACATAAAAGTAAATAGATAGGCCCTTCGCAGAGGGAAGCAGGGATTTGTAGAGGTGCCAGAGCTCGGTTTTGAAATGGAGGCAAATAATATTTTGAGCGATATACTTTCATTGTCAACATAACAACCAAGAGATGGAGATATCTTCCATGCTACACACATTATAGGCGGTTCCCAAACAGAATGGTAAAGTTTATACTCCCCCTCCACCAACAAGCATCAATCCATGGCTTGCTCGAAACAAAGAGTGCCTCCAACTAACAAGAGTCCCAGGGGGAGTTTTGTTTGCAATTATTTTGTCACACCCTAGCTAGTCATGCATTAGAGTGTTGCATCATGTTTATTCTTTCATCAGAAACTTGAAATGGGGATGACAGAACCCCCAGTCCCCTCTGAAACCAACTAGGGTTACTAAAATAATTTTTCAATGAACCTGAAATGCCCTTCTAAAATGCCCATCATTTTTGTCTTGGTTCAGAACCTCTGCCAAAAATGGTGCACATTTTCCTAGGCCATCCTAGGGTTTTTTGAATTAAATCATAAATATTTGAATTTGGGCATTTAAAATAATATAAAATATTTAAATGCTCAAATATCTCCAAACTAAAATGTTTCATGTTGGAAATAATCCAACTATGGGCCAGGAATAGTTTGGTGATTTTTGAACTTGCCTAGGTATTTTATTAAATTCAACAAAGTTGCAGATATATTAAATAAAAAACAGAAACAGAAAAAAAAAGGGGAAAAACTTCCCTGTGCGGCCTAGCCAGCTGGCCGGCCCAGCAAGCCAGCCCAGCCCACCACCGCCGTCGTCCTCCTGGCGCCAGTCGGCCAGGCGTGTGGCCGGCACGCGCGCACGGCCGGAGCGCCACGCCACCAGCCCGTCTGCCTGCCTCCCCCGCCAGCGCGACGCCGCGGCGCTTCTTTTCGGTGCCGCCCCGATCCCCTGGCCTTATCCCCCTCTCTCTCCCGTGCTGCTCTCTCCCTCTCTCTCTCACGGCCGAACACCACCGTCGCCGCCGTTCGCCATAGCCGCCGTCTCCGACCACCCCTCGCTCCCCCGACTAGCTCAGGAGCTCCGCCTCGACTCCCTCTTCCTCCCCACCGCTCCACAGCTCCCCGGAAGCCCTGCATCGCCGCCACGTCGCCGTTCCCCTCTTCGGGCTCCGATCATCGTCGCCGTCGAATTCGTCGTCTCCAGCGCGTCCCCGAGCCCGCTAACCACCTCTGCAGCCCCGCGGTGAGCCCCCGGATCGTTTCCCCCTTCTCCCCTGGTCTCTCTCGACCTCTAGGCCCTAGCCCCACTTTGGCCGAGAGCTCCACGCCGCCGGCGATGTCGCCGTCGTGGCCACGGTCGCCATAGCGCCCAACTGAGCACACCATCGTGCTCCACACCTCACTAGGAGCACGTAGCACGCACCAACACCTCCCCTAACGCCCTGCAACGCCGATTCCGACCGCACCCGAACTCCGGCCGTCGCAGCCGAGCTCGCCGCCGTCAACTCCGGCCACCCCGAGCCCAACCACCACCACCAATAGTCGCGGCTCAACCTCAGCAACACGTAGATGCCTTCCGCCGTCCATTTGGTTGCCGGAATGGCAAAAAGCACTTTCGCCGCCGTCTCGGGCCTCGCCGGCGTCATGTCGCCGGTGGGGTTTGACTTGTCCGACCTGGGGTTTGACCCCCGAGGGTCACTGACGCGTGGGCCCTGTCGGTCAGATGGTTAGATTAGCGCTAACCACTGTTAGTTAACCCCTGACACTGACCAGTGGGCCCCAGCGCCACTAATTAGTAATTAGAATTAATTTAACCCTGTTTAACCCCCCTGTCACTGACGTGTGGGCCCCACACGTCAGGTTTGACTCCAGCCAGCCGTAGTTGACCACTGACGTCATGCTGACGTCATGCTGGCGCAATAACTATAATTTCTGGATTTAATTTAAATCAGGAAATTCCAGAATATTACTTAAACTTCAAAAATTCATAACTTTTATTCTGTAACTCCAAATTGGACAAATTATATATGAAAAATGATCAGAAAAATCCAATCTATCCATCTGTACTATTTTCATGCATGATCAAACAAGTTAAATTGATGTTTCAAGCAGAACAAGGAAAAGCACTTTAAAAGACCATATTTGAACTTAAAATTTGAATCCTTGATTCAAATTTGTTCAAACCCCTCTGTTCTTAGTTGCATTAGCCCAACACACTCATATTGCCATGTTTCATGCATGCATCATATTGTTGCACATTGTTTGGTGATGGTTGTGTATCGATGTCCTTTGCGACAGGTTCTGCCCCCGAGGAGTACCGTGATTACCCTAACGAAGAACCATATCAGTGCATCGAACCATCAGGCAAGCAACCAACCATTTGATCATATCGATACAATCCCATGTTCTCGCTCCTGCTCTCTTTTACTGCATTAAGACAACGCGATTCAAACTGCTGTGTGCTACGGTAGTTGAACCCATTTCCTCTGCATGACCTGTCATTGCCACAGTAACTAGATGAAACCCACTAGCATGTGTAGGAGTTGCTTGAGCCATATGTATGTGTTGTTCCTACCTTGCTATGCCTGCTATGCTTAGAGTCGTGTCAGGTCTGGTTCATCGGGGTGATGGGCTGGAGTGAAATGATTATGTCGGTCATGAGAGTGGTGTGGTGAACACGATTTGGTAAAGGTATCGATGAAAGGCCATGTAGGAGTACATGGTGGGTTGTTTCATTGAAGCCGACCTTAAGCACTGAGATCTGTATGTGTGATTTAAGAATCAGCTACTACCATGCATTGGGCCCGAAACCAATGGACCCTCTCGGCTTCTTATTCACCCTAGTTCTCCGTCCAGGAGTTGCAAGTAGTTTCTGGTGTTTGTAGCCTACTGGAGGCCGTGGACAGCGCTGACCGTAGGGGTGGGCTGTGATGCGGTAGGTACGTGGCCGGGTGTACCGAATACCCGTTAGGTATCTCGGGAACCCTGTTCACATCGTTCGGGGCCGTATGGGAAACCTCGGCCGGACTCCCTGCGGATGGAACCTGAATAGGCGATAAACCTGGACTGGAGGCTTAGGTGATTAGGTAGGTCATGGCCGACACCCACGTTGGGCTTCCGCTTGAAGGTTGCCGAGTACATGTCGTGTAAACGACGGTAAGTGGTGAGAGCGTGTATGAAGAAGTACCCCCTGCAGGGTTAACATGATCTATTCGAATAGCCGCGTCCACGGTAAAGGACTACTTGGTTGCCTATACAGTTCATAGACAAGTAAATGGAAACTACTAAAAGCCTCAAGATAAGTGTGAGTGCCGAGGATGGCTCTTCCGCAGGAAGACGGAGGCGGATCCTCGGTAGTGTATTGAATTGGTGAGTAGTGGACTCGTGTGCGCAAAACCATTTCAGTTGGAGTATCGTAGGATAGCCTAGCCAAGAGTCAAAGCTGGCTTGCTGCAATAACTCCACCAACCCTTCTTGATACTATGCATGTATGTAGGATCTGATGTAAGTCTTGCTGAGTACCTTTGTACTCATGTTGCTATAATCTACATTTTTACAGAAGACGCTGCAACCCCTTCTGATGGGTTCTATGTAGACGTTGACATCAACGAGTAGGCTAAAGACCCAGGTGGTGACCCTGAGCTTGTGAAGGACCACGTAGTATAGCTAGGCTTTCCAAGCCTCTTTTATTTTACTAGTTGTCTGTACTCAGACAAGTTACTTCCGCTGCTGGTTTGTATGACTGTATGACTTGTATGTGGGGTCGTGAGACCCGTACCTTTGTGTTTGTTATGTATGGCTCACTGAGCCTTAAATAAAGTACTTGTGTCATAGAGTCATGTTGTGATGCTTCATTGTATTTGCACATATCGAGCATATTGTGTGTATGATTGAAATGCTTGGTATGTGTGGGATCTGACTATCTAGTTGTTTATCTTTAGTAGCCTCTCTTACCGGGAAATGTCTCCTAGTGTTACCGCTGAGCCATGGTAGCTTGCTACTGCTCTGGAACACTTAGGCTGGCCGGCATGTGTCCTTCTTCGTTCCTGTGTCTGTCCCTTCGGGGAAATGTCACGCTTTGAGTACCGGAGTCCTGTTAGCTCGCTACAGCCCGGTTTACCGGAGTCCTGCTAGCCCAGTGCTACAGCCTGGACCCACTTGCTGATGACCGACACGTTCGAAGCTGGATCATGGATGCCTGTCCCTGTAAGTCTGTGCCACTTTGGGTTTACGACTAGTCATGTCAGCCCGTGCTCTTTATCATATGGATGCTAGCGACACTATCATATACGTGAGCCAAAAGGCGCAAACGGTCCCGGGAAAAGGTAAGACGACACCCGTGAGGATACCGTGCGTGAGGCCGCAAAGTGATATGAGGTGTTACCAGCTAGATCGATGTGACATCTAGTCGGGGTCCTGACAGCGTTGGCATCAGAGCCGGACTGCCTGTAGGTTCTCCAAGCCAAACTGGTCGATGTTGAGTCTAGAAATTCTTTAGTTATATGTAGGGGAATTGTTTGTGGGTTGGAACGTAAGGCTCTTTTTACTCCTTATACCTTATAACTTTCTGATCTGAGTCAGTCCATTCTTCCACCGGGGGTTAAGGAATTAGGATCTGTTCTCTCTATCAGGATCACGAGTTACTAATCAGTAGTACCTTATAAGTTTGATGGTTACCAGCCTAGTTCAGTTCTACTACCACATTATGTTGCCAGAATGGTTTCAGAACTTTGATATGGTGATGTTGAGTGTGTACGAAATCCTTTGTCAAATGTCTCAAATCCTTTTTGAGCATTTACAGCTGTTATGCTGCCGAAATTTTGCTAGATATTCTAATGCCTTTGCATTATGATTGTGCTTTCAGATGGCCACTCGCGACCTCAATCAAGTGGTTCGCATGACTCGATGCCTAGATGTACCCGGCCATACTGCTAAGTTGGTCAGGGTAATGACTGAGGCTGGATATCGCTGGTATCCCGAGTACACGGTCGAAGAGCAATTCCGAGACTTTAATCAAAGCCAGTATCTCTGCACTGTCAGGATATTTCCATCTTATCCTGGATCCACCGAGCCTCTTCACTGCTCTTATGGACTCGGGGTTACCATTGAGATGGCTGTGCAGGACGCCGCCTACTCTATGATGACCATTATGCGGGTCAGATCTGGCCTATTTCGGGACTCTGATTTCCGGTATATGCCAGGATCACTTCCGGGAGCACAAGGGTATCTCCAGGCTATCTATGCTGACCCCACCCAGGAGGATTCACGGACTCGCACCACTGCTGAGATGCTCGAGGATAAGGACCGTGAAAATCGGGCCTTGAGGTTAGAGCTCTTCAATACCCGTGCTGACCACTGGGCCACTTTGACTCGGTTCGCACCGGCGGTGCAAGCTGGATATTCAGATATGCGCGATCTCTATCCTGTGAGATCCGCTCTGCCAGACGTGATGGTTTGGCGTGATGTAGGAGGCATCACCCCACCTCGCGGTCCCCGCAGGCCACCGTTTGTTGGTCCAAGGCCTCATCCTAGCCCCTATGGTCCACAAGCTTCGCGAGATCGTCTGTTTCCGGATGATCATGTTGAGCTTCCAGGCTATGGAGGTGACTTCTATGAGGACTACTACGGATCGGTCTGAGTTAGCAGTAGTATCACTAGTTCGCACTAGCTGTGTCTTCTATCGTCCCGCGTGACTCGTGGGTTATGACCTAGTTTGTACTCCTTCCGGAGGTGTAGAAGAATAATGTATAGGAGCTTGGAATGCCTCCGATGAGATGTAATCCTCTTTCACCGTAATAGTACTTGTTTGGTCTTGTACTAAACCCTGTATGGTGTGTATGACGATGGAATAAAGAAGCAGTTTCTGTATCTACCATGTCATACGGATGATCATCTTGCATTTCGAGTTATTCCTTGCATTTTTACCCTATGTCGGAATTTTATCATCCTGACTAAAACATTGTCTTGTTTACCTAGGATGGTCAACACGCGCGCTAACCCTGCTTCTCAAGAGCAGGCCGAAGGCAGTGAAGCCAGGAATGAAAATCTGCCTCATCCTCCTTCACTAGCCGAGGTGATGATGGAAGCTGAGAGAAACAAGCGGGAGACAAACCGTTTGTTGGAGCGTATTGAACAGAATACAGCACACCATCAGAGGGCTAACGTGGTGTCACTCAGTGATTTTATCAAATTGCATCCACCCACGTTCCACCACTCCGTCGAGCCTCTCGACGCTGATGACTGGCTTCGCAGTATCTCTCACAAACTGCGTTCCGCGCTCGTAGCGGAGGCTGACAAGGTCACCTTTGCTGCATATCATCTTGAAGGCCCCGCCAGTCTATGGTGGGAGAATTATGGAGCTATGCGCCCAGCGGGCCATGTCACTACTTGGGCTGAATTCAGCGAGGCTTTCCGTGAACATCACATTCCGGAGGGTCTCATGGACCGTAAACGTGAAGAATTTTGCAGTTTCACCCAAGGCCGACTTTCTGTGGATGCCTATAGCAGGGAGTTTGGTAATCTCGCCCGATATGCAACTTAGGAAGTTTCTACTGACGCCAAGAAGCAAGCAAGGTTCCGTAAGGGCCTTAGTCCTGAGCTTCGCCGCGACCTCCGTCTGCATGAGTGCACATCTTTTTCGAAACTTGTCAACAAAGCCATCAGTGCTGAAACTGGTCAGACTGACTATGACGCAACACGCAAGCATGGACGTGACACGGGTTCCTCATCCGGTGCTGGTCCTCAGAAGCGCCGCGTGTGGGTGCCCAACACCGCCCTGCCACCCAGGTTCACACCGAGGCCATCTTTCCAGGCGCCTCGCCCTGTACAACAGTCTGCTCCAGCCAAGCCCTATGGGGGTCCAACCAATAATGTTCCTCCACGTACCAGTTCCGTGACTTGTTTCAAGTGTGGGGAATCTGGTCACTATATGCGTGAATGCCCCCAGACCAACCCCAATCAATCTGCTAAAGCTGTTGGCCGTGGCAAGCCGACAGGAAAAGTATTCCACGCCAAGCCGGTCACCGCTTCACGTGGCCATGTCAATTGTATTTCTGCCGAAGAAGCTCAAGAGGATCCCAACGTCGTTCTCGGTACGCTTCCTGTTAATTGCCACCCGGCATCTGTCCTTTTCGATACAGGAGCCTCTCATTCCTTTATATCTGAAAATTATGCTCGTTTGCATAACGTTGCATTCTGTGACATGCCATCCACTATGGAAATCTCTACCCCTGGGTCTAGATGGCAGACCTCTAGGGTAAGTTATGGAAATGAGATCCAAGTCGACAGACTTGTTTTCCTTGCGTCTTTGATAGCCCTTAAATCTTCAGATATTAATATCATTCTGGGTATGGACTGGATGTCAGCTCATCATGCCCAAATTGATTGCTTCTCTAGGACTGTTCAACTCACCCATCCTTCGGGGAAGATAGTCAATGTCTTGACCCGAATAGCCAAGCGACAATTATATTCTCTTAACGCCAGCCCTTTGCCAGACCTTGAGGACGTTCCGGTAGTCCGTGACTTCCCGGATGTCTTTCCAGAGGAATTGCCAGGTGTTCCACCTGACAGGGATGTTGAGTTCGTAATAGACCTCATTCCAGGAACCGTTCCGATTGCTAGAAGACCTTATAAGATGGCACCACTAGAACTAGCCGAGCTTAAGAAACAACTCGATGAGTCCTTGAAAAAGGGTTTCATCCGCCCTAGTTCGTCTCCGTGGGCTTGCCCCGTCCTATTCGTCAAGAAGAAGGATGGTACGGACCGGATGGTTGTAGATTACCGACCTGTCAACTTGGTCACAATCAAGAACAAATACCCGCTTCCCAGGATCAACGACCTGTATGATCAGCTCGCTGGATCCTCAGTCTTCTCCAAGATGGATTTGAGGTTGGGCTACCATCAAATCAAAATCAGAAACGGGGACATTCCTAAAACGGCCTTTGTTACTCGTTATGGCCAATACGAGTACACCGTCATGTCCTTCGGTTTAACCAACGCTCCAGCCACCTTTTCTCGGTTAATGAACTCAATCTTCATGGAGTATTTGGATAAATTCGTCGTAGTTTATCTCGATGATATACTCATCTACTCCAAGAACGAGGAAGAACATGCCGAACATCTAAGGCTAGTGTTGAAGAAACTTCGAGAGCATCGCCTTTATGCCAAATTTTCTAAATGTGAATTCTGGTTGTCAGAAGTGACCTATCTGGGTCATGTAATATCTGGTAAAGGTATTGCTGTTAACCCTGAGCGAGTTCAAGCCGTCCTTAACTGGACTCCACCTGAATCAGTCAAGCAAGTTCGGAGTTTTCTAGGCTTAGCGAGCTATTGTCGTCGCTTTGTCGAGAACTTCTCCAAAGTTGCCAAACCTCTAACCGAACTCCTCAAGAAAGATAAGAAGTTCGAGTGGACTCCACAATGTGAGCACAGCTTTCAGGAACTGAAAAGACGCCTGACCTCTGCTCCCGTGCTGGTACCGCCAGACTTCTCCAAGGACTTTGTTATCTACTGCGACGCCTCGCGACAAGGACTAGGTTGCATTCTCATGCAAGATCGACACGTAATTGCCTACGCTTCACGGCAATTGCACCCACATGAGGAGAATTATCCTACTCATGATCTAGAGCTTGCAGCCGTAGTCTATGCACTTAAGACCTGGCGACATTACCTCCTCGGTAATCGTTGCGAAATATTCACTGATCACCAAAGTCTGAAGTATATTTTCACCCAACCGGATTTGAATCTCAGGCAGAGACGTTGGGTTGAATTGATCACCAACTTCGACTTAGGAATAACCTACACCCCAGGGAAAGCCAACGTCATGGCTGATGCGCTAAGTCGTAAATCTTATTGTAACAACCTGATGTTACAACAAAGTCAACCGCTTCTCCATGAGGAATTTCGGAAGCTTAACCTTCACATTGTTCCTCAAGGTTTTCTCTCCACCTTGGTGGCAAAACCTACCCTTACGGATCAAATTATCAAAGCACAGAAGGTAGATCCGGGAATCTCCCGCATCAAGAGGAACATTCAGAAAGGAATTGCGGATTGTTTCTCCATTAGTGATCAAGGAGTCGTATACTTCGGGAATCGACTAGTAGTTCCCAAAGTGCGCAACCTAAGGCGATTAATCCTTAAGGAAGCTCATGAATCTCCTCTCACTATTCATCCCGGTAGTACTAAGATGTATCAGGACCTACGCCAGAGGTTCTGGTGGACTAGGATGAAGAGAGAAATTGCTCAGTATATTGCTAATTGCGACGTCTGTCGTCGTGTAAAAGCAGAGCATCAACGGCCTGCTGGCACCCTTCAACCCCTAGCTATTCCTGAATGGAAATGGGATAAAATTGGTATGGATTTCATTACCGGTTTTCCCAGGACCAAGAGAGGGAATAATGCTATTTTCGTCGTGGTCGATCGTCTTTCCAAAGTAGCCCACTTCTTACCTGTTCGTGAGAGTATAACCGCTAGTCAGCTGGCAGATTTGTACATCTCCCGAATAGTGTCTCTCCATGGTGTTCCCTTGGAAATTAACTCGGATCGAGGAAGTCTTTTCACCTCTCGATTTTGGGAAAGTTTCCAAAATGCTATGGGAACCCGTCTTTCCTTTAGCACCGCTTTCCACCCTCAGTCGAGTGGTTAAGTGGAACGCGTCAACCAAATTCTAGAAGACATGCTTCGAGCCTCTGTTATCTCATTCGGAATGGACTGGGAGAAGTGCCTTCCATTTGCCGAATTCGCTTACAACAACAGCTATCAATCTAGCTTGGGTAAAGCCCCTTTTGAAGTTCTCTATGGACGACGATGTCGAACACCCCTTAACTGGTCAGAGACCGGGGAAAGAAAATTCTTTGGCCCGGACATGATTCAGGAAGTAGAAGAACAAGTTCGTATCGTTCGTGAAAAGTTGAAAACAGCCCAATTCCGTCAAAAGAGTCAATATGACCGAAAACATAAGGCTGTGACTTTCGAGGTTGACGAGAAGGCTTATCTTCGGGTCACCCCTCTGAAGGGAACCCATCGTTTCGGTATCAAAGGCAAATTGGCTCCTCGTTACATTGGACCTTTTCGCATTCTTGCCAAATGAGGAGAAGTTGCCTACCAGTTGGAACTACCTCCGCACCTCTCCAGAGTTCACGATGTCTTCCACGTTTCTCAACTCAGGCGTTGCTTCTCGGATCCTATCCGTGAAGTGGACCACGAAACGCTTGATCTCCAAGATGATCTTACATATCGAGAGTACCCCATTCGTATCCTCGATCAGGCCGAACGTACCACGCGACGTCATAATATCAAGTTTCTCAAGGTTCAATGGTCGCACCATTCTGAGGATGAAGCAACTTGGGAAAGGGAGGATCGTCTTCGACTCGAGTACCCCGCCTTCTTCCCGGAGGAACCCAAATCTCGGGACGAGATTCTTTTGAGTGGGGGTGAGTTGTCACAACCTAGCTAGTTATGCATTAGAGTGTTGCATCATGTTTACTCTTTCATCAGAAACTTGAAATGGGGATGACAGAACCCCCAGTCCCCTCTGAAACCAACTAGGGTTACTAAAATAATTTTTCAATGAACCTGAAATGCCCTTCTAAAATGCCCATCATTTTTGTCTTGGTTCAGAACCTCTGCCAAAAATGGTGCACATTTTCCTAGGCCATCCTAGGGTTTTTGAATTAAATCATAAATATTTGAATTTGGGCATTTAAAATAATATAAAATATTTAAATGCTCAAATATCTCCAAACTAAAATGTTTCATGTTGGAAATAATCCAACTATGGGCCAGGAATAGTTTGGTGATTTTTGAACTTGCCTAGGTATTTTATTAAATTCAACAAAGTTGCAGATATATTAAATAAAAAACAGAAACAGAAAAAAAAGGGGAAAAACTTCCCTGTGCGGCCCAGCCAGCTGGCCGGCCCAGCAAGCCAGCCCAGCCCACCACCGCCGTCGTCCTCCTGGCGCCAGTCGGCCAGGCGTGTGGCCGGCGCGCGCGCACGGCCGGAGCGCCACGCCACCAGCCCGTCTGCCTGCCTCCCCCGCCAGCGCGACGCCGCGGCGCTTCTTTTCGGTGCCGCCCCGATCCCCTGGCCTTATCCCCCTCTCTCTCCCGTGCTGCTCTCTCCCTCTCTCTCTCTCTCACGGCCGAACACCACCGTCGCCGCCGTTCGCCATAGCCGCCGTCTCCGACCACCCCTCGCTCCCCCGACTAGCTCAGGAGCTCCGCCTCGACTCCCTCTTCCTCCCCACCGCTCCACAGCTCCCCGGAAGCCCTGCATCGCCGCCACGTCGCCGTTCCCCTCTTCGGGCTCCGATCATCGTCGCCGTCGAATTCGTCGTCTACAGCGCGTCCCCGAGCCCGCTAACCACCTCTGCAGCCCCGCGGTGAGCCCCCGGATCGTTTCCCCCTTCTCCCCTGGTCTCTCCCGACCTCTAGGCCCTAGCCCCACTTTGGCCGAGAGCTCCACGCCGCCGGCGATGTCGCCGTCGTGGCCACGGTCGCCGTAGCGCCCAACTGAGCACACCATCGTGCTCCACACCTCACTAGGAGCACGTAGCACGCACCAACACCTCCCCTAACGCCCTGCAACGCCGATTCCGACCGCACCCGAACTCCGGCCGCCGCAGCCGAGCTCGCCGCCGTCAACTCCGGCCACCCCGAGCCCAACCACCACCACCAATAGTCGCGGCTCAACCTCAGCAACACGTAGATGCCTTCCGCCGTCCATTTGGTTGCCGGAATGGCAAAAAGCACTTTCGCCGCCGTCTCGGGCCTCGCCGGCGTCATGTCGCCGGTGGGGTTTGACTTGTCCGACCTGGGGTTTGACCCCCGAGGGTCACTGACGCGTGGGCCCTGTCGGTCAGATGGTTAGATTAGCGCTAACCACTGTTAGTTAACCCCTGACACTGACCAGTGGGCCCCAGCGCCACTAATTAGTAATTAGAATTAATTTAACCCTGTTTAACCCCCCTGTCACTGACGTGTGGGCCCCACACGTCAGGTTTGACTCCAGCCAGCCGCAGTTGACCACTGACGTCATGCTGACGTCATGCTGGCGCAATAACTATAATTTCTGGATTTAATTTAAATCAGGAAATTCCAGAATATTACTTAAACTTCAAAAATTCATAACTTTTATTCTGTAACTCCAAATTGGACAAATTATATATGAAAAATGATCAGAAAAATCCAATCTATCCATCTGTACTATTTTCATGCATGATCAAACAAATTAAATTGATGTTTCAAGCAGAACAAGGAAAAGCACTTTAAAAGACCATATTTGAACTTAAAATTTGAATCCTTGATTCAAATTTGTTCAAACCCCTCTGTTCTTAGTTGCATTAGCCCAACACACTCATATTGCCATGTTTCATGCATGCATCATATTGTTGCACATTGTTTGGTGATGGTTGTGTATCGATGTCCTTTGCGACAGGTTCTGCCCCCGAGGAGTACCGTGATTACCCTAACGAAGAACCATATCAGTGCATCGAACCATCAGGCAAGCAACCAACCATTTGATCATATCGATACAATCCCATGTTCTCGCTCCTGCTCTCTTTTACTGCATTAAGACAACGCGATTCAAACTGCTGTGTGCTACGGTAGTTGAACCCATTTCCTCTGCATGACCTGTCATTGCCACAGTAACTAGATGAAACCCACTAGCATGTGTAGGAGTTGCTTGAGCCATATGTATGTGTTGTTCCTACCTTGCTATGCCTGCTATGCTTAGAGTCGTGTCAGGTCTGGTTCATCGGGGTGATGGGCTGGAGTGAAATGATTATGTCGGTAATGAGAGTGGTGTGGTGAACATGATTTGGTAAAGGTATCGATGAGAGGCCATGTAGGAGTACATGGTGGGTTGTTTCATTGAAGCCGACCTTAAGCACTGAGATCTGTATGTGTGATTTAAGAATCAGCTACTACCATGCATTGGGCCCGAAACCAATGGACCCTCTCGGCTTCTTATTCACCCTAGTTCTCCGTCCAGGAGTTGCAAGTAGTTTCTGGTGTTTGTAGCCTACTGGAGGCCGTGGACAACGCTGACCGTAGGGGTGGGCTGTGATGCGGTAGGTACGTGGCCGGGTGTACCGAATACCCGTTAGGTATCTCGGGAACCCTGTTCACATCGTTCGGGGCCGTATGGGAAACCTCGGCCGGACTCCCTGCGGATGGAACCTGAATAGGCGATAAACCTGGACTGGAGGCTTAGGTGATTAGGTAGGTCGTGGCCGACACCCACGTTGGGCTTCCGCTTGAAGGTTGCCGAGTACATGTCGTGTAAACGACGGTAAGTGGTGAGAGCGTGTATGAAGAAGTACCCCCTGCAGGGTTAACATGATCTATTCGAATAGCCGCGTCCGCGGTAAAGGACTACTTGGTTGCCTATACAGTTCATAGACAAGTAAATGGAAACTACTAAAAGCCTCAAGATAAGTGTGAGTGCCGAGGATGGCTCTTCCGCAGGAAGACGGAGGCGGATCCTCGGTAGTGTATTGAATTGGTGAGTAGTGGACTCGTGTGCGCAAAACCATTTCAGTTGGAGTATCGTAGGATAGCCTAGCCAAGAGTCAAAGCTGGCTTGCTGCAATAACTCCACCAACCCTTCTTGATACTATGCATGTATGTAGGATCTGATGTAAGTCTTGCTGAGTACCTTTGTACTCATGTTGCTATAATCTACATTTTTACAGAAGACGCTGCAACCCCTTCTGATGGGTTCTATGTAGACGTTGACATCAACGAGTAGGCTAAAGACCCAGGTGGTGACCCTGAGCTTGTGAAGGACCACGTAGTATAGCTAGGCTTTCCAAGCCTCTTTTATTTTACTAGTTGTCTGTACTCAGACAAGTTACTTCCGCTGCTGGTTTGTATGACTGTATGACTTGTATGTGGGGTCGTGAGACCCGTACCTTTGTGTTTGTTATGTATGGCTCACTGAGCCTTAAATAAAGTACTTGTGTCATAGAGTCATGTTGTGATGCTTCGTTGTATTTGCACATATCGAGCATATTGTGTGTATGATTGAAATGCTTGGTATGTGTGGGATCTGACTATCTAGTTGTTTATCTTTAGTAGCCTCTCTTACCGGGAAATGTCTCCTAGTGTTACCGCTGAGCCATGGTAGCTTGCTACTGCTCTGGAACACTTAGGCTGGCCGGCATGTGTCCTTCTTTGTTCCTGTGTCTGTCCCTTCGGGGAAATGTCACGCTTTGAGTACCGGAGTCCTGTTAGCTCGCTACAGCCCGGTTTACCGGAGTCCTGCTAGCCCAGTGCTACAGCCCGGACCCACTTGCTGATGACCGACACGTTCGAAGCTGGGTCATGGATGCCTGTCCCTGTAAGTCTGTGCCACTTTGGGTTTACGACTAGTCATGTCAGCCCGGGCTCTTTATCATATGGATGCTAGCGACACTATCATATACGTGAGCCAAAAGGCGCAAACGGTCCCGGGAAAAGGTAAGACGACACCCGTGAGGATACCGTGCGTGAGGCCGCAAAGTGATATGAGGTGTTACCAGCTAGATCGATGTGACATCGAGTCGGGGTCCTGACATATTTTGATTTAGTTTGCATAAAGCATGGGACTGGGCATCCTGGTGACCAGCCATTTTCTCGTGAGTGAGGAGCGGAGTCCACTCCTCTTGAGAATAACCCACCTAACATGGAAGATACGGACAGCCCTAGTTGATACATGAGCTATTCGAGCATACAAAATAGGATATTTATTTGAAGGTTTAGAGTTTGGCACATACAAATTTACTTGGAACGGCTCGTAGATACCGTATATAGGTAGGTATGGTGGAATCATATGGAATAACTTTGGGGTTTATGGAATTGGATGCACAAGCAGTATTACCGCTTAGTACAGGTGAAGGCTAGCAAAAGACTGGGAAGCGACTAGCTAGAGAGCGACAACAGTCATGAACATGCATTAAAATTAATCAACACCGAATGCTAGCATGAGTAGGATATAATCCACCATGAACATAAATATCGTGAAGGCTCTGTTCATTTTGTTTCAACTACATGCGTGAACATGTGCCAAGTCAAGTCACTTAAATCATTCAGAGGAGGATACCACCCTATCATACCACATCACAACCATTTTAATAGCATGTTGGCACGCAAGGTAAACCATTATAAGCTCCTAGCTAATCAAGCATGGCACAAGAAACTATGATCTCTAGTTGTCATTGCAAACATGTTTATTCATAATAGGCTGAATCAGGAATGATGAACTAATCGTATTTACAAAAACAAAAGAGGTTGAGTTCATACCAGCTTTTCTCATCTCAGTCAGTCCATCATATATCGTCATAATTGCCTTTCACTTGCACGGCCAAACGATGTGGATATATAATAATAATAATAGTGCACGTGCATTGGACTAAGCTAGAATCTGCAAGCATTCAATAAACAGGAGAAGACAAGGCAATATGGGCTCTTTTGTCAGATCAACAATAGGCATATAAGAGCTACTTCAACAATTTAATCATGGTCTTCTCCTATCGACCCCCAAAGAAAAGAAAAGAAATAAAACTATTTACACGGGAAAGCTCCCAACAAGTAAATGGAGAACAGGAAATCTTTTTGGGTTTTCTTTTTAATTACTACCACAAGCATGGAAAGTAAACTAATTAAAAGCTACAACTAATTTTTTTGAAGGTTTATTAAACACACAAGAAGAAAGCATAAAAAGGAAAATAAACTAGCATGGATGATACAATGAAAAATTATGAGCACCGACATCTAGCAATGAGTGTGTGAACATGAATGTAATGTCAGTGGGAAATACGTACTCCCCCAAGCTTAGGGTTTTGGCCTAAGTTGGTCTATGGCAACGGCTGGCCTAGCGGATATCCATAGTAATAGTTGGGGTCGTACTGCAAAGAAGAAGACTCCGATTGCCACTGGTTGGCAATCATCTCCAGATCCCAATGGTAATTAGACTGTCGTGGAGGATCAACTTGTGGTTCCAACTCTAGCTCTGTGGCTGATGTAGGGTTCCGGTAGGCGTGAATAGCCTCTAACGGAACAAGGTACTGGCCTGAAGATAAATCATACAAGGAAGGAGCAGGCAGGGTAATAGTCTCAGGATGATGTTTATGAAAGAACAATTTTTATTTAAGCTCCCCTTCCCTATTCTTAACAATAAAATTGTGTGCCACCATACTCTTATAATCTAAATAAACACGAGGCAGCAATTTTTCTTCCTTCTCATAATGCCTAATAGGTATGTTAAAATTTGCAGTTAGGCGTGAAGCATAGATGCCTCCAAAGATGGGGCCCTTTGTACGGTTCAGACTTAACCGTTTAGCAATAATACCGCCCATTCTAACAGAGTTATCACTGAATAAATCGTGGAACAAAATAATAATATCAGGAACACTAAGGTTTCCACAGTTTCCACGACCAATTAAGCAACAACTAGCAAATATTGCAAAGTAGCGTAAAACAGGAAAATGTATGCTAGTGATTCGTGCATCGGAAATCTTCCTCGTTTCCCCTACAGTGATGGTATCAATAAACCCATCCACATCACCGCGATGTGGTTCCTCTGTCGTGCCCTCGAAAGGGACCAAACAAACCCGACAAAAATCACAAAGTGACATCTCCTTATGATCATCATATAAATAAAACTCCACCATAGGTGGTGATCTCCTAGAATGGAAATGAAAGTTTTGCACAAAGATATTGGTGAGTAAGAGATACCGGTCGCGTTAGTCGTGGAGGAAGGCGGTGAGGCTTGCATTCTCAGCCAATTCATAAAAATCATCATAAATCCCGGCTGCTCTAAAGAAATCATCGGAGGGCCATTCACACGGCCTAACCTCCGTGGTGCGAGGCAGATTATATTTGGGCTTCTTCGCTTCTTCATTTTGCTTTTCCTTTAAGCTTCGGCTCGATGAGCCCCTCAAATATCTCTTCATTATTCTCTGAAAAATTCTGAAATTTTTAGTAACTTCAAACAAAAGTGAACCAATCTCAACAAAATTGATAGCAACAACTCCTACAAGTGCCTAGAGCCTATATCATGCATTAGAACTACTTTTGACCATATAAATTTGACATGCAAGTTCAAGAACAGAGTCACCTAAGCAGCACAAATTTGCAATGAATAAAGCACTAGAACAAAAACTAATTGGACCAATGGAGGAGTCACATACCAAGGAACAATCTCCCCAAGCAGTTTTGTGAGAGGTGCTTTGAGCAAGGAGATCGAAAATGGTAGCAAAATGAGCTTGGACTCGGGTTTGAGCTGGATATTTGTGTTTGTGGGAGGAAGAAGGAGTGTGTGGGTGCAGGAATAAGTGGAGGAGGGCCACCATGGGCCCACGAGGCAGGGGGCGCGCCCAGGGGTAGGGCGTGCCCTCCACCCTCATGGCCAGGTGGATGCCCCCGTGCTATGTTCTTGGTACCAAATGTTCTCAAATATTCCAGAAAAAAACATATTTGAATTTCAGGGCATTTGGAGAACTTTTATTTTCGGGGTATTTTTATATTGCACGGATAATTCAGATAACAGACGGGAAATACTATTTTTACTTTATTTAATATGAATAACAGAAAGTAAAAGGAGGGTACAGAGAGTTGTGTTTTCTAACTTCATCCATCTCATGATCATCAAAAGGGATCCACTAACAAGGTTGATCAAGTCTTGTTAACGAACTCATTCCGAATAACATGGAACCGGAGAAATTTCGAATAACACTATGTTACCTCAACGGGGATCTGCATGTTCCCAATAATAAGAATATCATATTTCTTCTTGACAGTAGGAAGAGGAAATTCAAAACCTCCAAATATAATCGATGGAATTTTTCCAATAGAGTTGATACTATGAACTTGAGGTTGTTTCCTCAGAAAGTGTACCGTATGCTCATTACCATTAACATGAAAAGTGACATTGCCTTTAGTGCAATCAATAACAGCCCCTGCAGTATTCAAAAAGGGTCTTCCAAGAATAATAGACATACTATCATCCTCGGGAATATCAAGAATAACAAAGTCCGTTAAAATAGTAACGTTTGCAACTACAACAGGCACGTCCTCACAAATACCGACAGGTATAGCAGTTGATTTATCAGCCATTTGCAAAGATATTTCAGTAGGTGTCAACTTATTCAAATCAAGTCTATGATATAAAGAGCGAGGCATAACACTAATACCGGCTCCAAGATCACATAAAGCAATTTTAACATAATTTCTTTTAATGGAGCATGGTATAGTGGGTACTCCTGGATCTCCAAGTTTCTTTGGTATTCCACCCTTAAAAGTATAATTAGCAAGCATGGTGGAAATTTCAGCTTCCGGTATCTTTCTCTTATTTGTAACAATTTCTTTCATATACTTAGCATAAGGATTCATTTTAAGCTTATCAGTTAATCGCATACGCAAAAAGATAGGTCTAATCATTTCAGCAAAGCGCTCAAAATCATCATCATCCTTTTTCTTGGATGGTTTGGGAGGAAAAGGCATGGGTTTCTGAACCCATGGTTCTCTTTCTTTACCATGTTTCCTAGCAACAAAGTCTTTCTTATCATAATGTTGATTCTTTGATTGTGGGTTATCAAGATCAACAGCAGGTTCAATTTCTATATCATTATCATTACTAGGTTGAGCATCATCATGAACATTATCATTAACATTATCGCTAGTTTCAGGTTCATTACCAGATTGTGTTTCAGCATCAGAAATAGAAATATCATTTGGATTCTCAGGTGGTTGAGCAATAGGTTCACTAGAAGCATGCAAAGTCCTATCATTTTTCTTTTTCTTCCTTTTAGAAGGACTAGGTGCATCTATATTATTTCTCTGAGAATCTTGCTCAATTCTCTTAGGATGGCCTTCAGGATACAGAGGTTCCTGAGTCATTCTACCAGTTCTAGTAGCCACTCTAATAGTATAATCATTATTCTTACTATTCAATTCATGGAGCAAATCATTTTGAGCTTTAAGTACTTGTTCTACTTGAGTGGTAACCATAGAAGCATGTTTACTAATAAGTTTAAGTTCACCTTTAACATTAGCCATATAATCACCCAAGTGTTCAAGCATATTTGAATTGTATTTCAATTGTCTACCAAAATAAGCATTGAAGTCTTCTTGCTTAACCATAAATTTATCAAACTCGTCTAAGCATGGGCTAGCAAACTTAGTAAATGGGATTTCAGCTTCATCATATCTATAGAGAGAATTTACCTTTACTACCTGTGCCGGGTTATCAAGACCATGAGTTTCTTCAATAGGTAATGGATTAAGATCACATGTTTCTTCAACAGGCGGTAAATTAAGACCGTGTATTTCTTCAATAGGAGGTAAATTCTTAACATCTTCGGCTTTAATACCTTTTTCTTTCATAGATTTCTTTGCCTCTTGCATATCTTTAGGACTGAGAAATAGAACACCTCTCTTCTTCGGAGTTGGTTTAGGAATAGGCTCAGGAAGTGTCCAATTATTTTCATTTGTCAACATATTATTCAATAGAATTTCAGCTTCATCCGGTGTTCTTTCCCTAAAAATAGAACCAGCACAACTATCCAGGTAATCTCTGGAAGCATAGGTTAGTCCATTATAGAAGATATCAAGTATTCCATTTTTCTTAAGAGGGTGATCAGGCAAAGCATTAAGTAATTGGAGAAGCCTGCCCCAATCTTGTGGGAGACTCTGTTCTTCAATTTGCACAAAATTAAATATATCCCTCAAAGCAACTTGTTTCTTATGAGCAGGGAAATATTTAGCAGAGAAGTAATAAATCATATCCTGGGTACTACGCACACAACCAGGATCAAGAGAATTAAACCATATCTTAGCATCACCCTTTAATGAGAATGGAAATATTTTAAGGATATAAAAGTAGCGAGTTCTCTCATCATTAGTGAATAGGGTGGCTATATCATTTAATGTAGTAAGATGTGCCACAACAGTTTCAGATTCATAGCCATGAAAAGGATCAGATTCAACCAAAATAATTATATCAGGATCAACAGAGAATTCATAATCCTTATCACTAACACAGATAGGTGAAGTAGAAAAGCAGGGTCAGGTTTCATTCTAGCATTAAGAGATTGCTGCTTCCATTTAGCTAATAACCTCTTGAGTTCGTATCTATCTTTGCAAGCTAAAATAGCTAAAGCAGCCTCTTTTTCAAAAACATAACCCTCGGGAATAACATGTGATTCATATTCATTAGAGGGAGAGTCTTCACCATCACTTTCATCAATATTATCAGATTCAATATTTTCACTCTCTCTAACATAGAAGTAGTTTCATCATACGTATCATGCATAGCAGAAGTGGCATCATCAATAACATGCGACATATCAGAACGAATAGCAGAAGCAGGTTTACGTGTCGCAAGCTTACTCAAAACAGAAGGCGAATCAAGTGAAGAGCTAGATGGCAGTTCCTTACCTCCCCTCGTAGTTGAGGGATAAATCTTGGTTTTTGGATCTCTCAAGTTCTTGATAATGATAAGCAGATATAAATCCCAAGTGACTCAAATAATATAGCTATGCTCCCTGGCAACGGCGCCAAAAACTAGTCTTGATAACCCACAAGTATAGGGGATCACAACAGTTTTCGAGGGTAGAGTATTCAACCCTAATTTATTGATTCGACACAAGGGGAGCCAAAGAATATTCTCAAGTATTAGGAGTTGAGTCGTCAATTCAACCACACCTGCAAACTTAATATATGCAGCAAAGTATTTAGTAGCAAAGTAATATGATAGTAGTGGTAATGGTAGCTAAAGGTAATGGTAGCAAAAGTAATGTTTTTGGTATTTTTTAGTGATGATAGCAATAGCAATAGAAAAGTAAATAAGCGAAGAACAATATATGGAAAGCTCGTAAGAAATGGATCGGTGATAGAGAATTATGCCGGATGCGGTTCATCATGTAACAGTCATAACCTAGGGTGACATAGAACTAGCTCCAATTCATCAATATAATGTAGGCATATATTCCGAATATAGTCATACGTGCTTATGGAAAAGAACTTGCATGACATCTTTTGTCCTACCCTCCCGTGGCAGCGGGGTCCTAGCGGAAACTAAGGGATATTAAGGCCTCCTTTTAATAGAGTACCGTAACAAAGCATTAACACATAGTGAATACATGAACTCCTCAAACTACGGTCATCACCGGTAAGTATCCCGATTATTGTCACTCCGGGGTTAACGAATCATAACACATAATAGGTGACTATAGACTTGCAAGATAGAATCAAGAACTCTCATATATTGATGAAAACATAATAGGTTCAGATCTGAAATCATGGTACTCGGGCCCTAGTGACAAGCATTAAGCATAGTAAATCATGGCACTCTATACATTCAACTATGTTTCCTGTTTATCAGCCATTTGGATTGGAGCGGATGATGGCAGTATCTAGCGGAGTAAAAACACGGTCTTCAAATAAAACAGTGCTACCTCTTGGTGGAGATAGCACCCCGGTTGTACATGCACGAGAACTAGCCCTACCACACATAACCCAGACTCTCACAGATTGTACCACTACTGCGATGGACAGAAAACCAGCTTCACCCAATCTAACCCCAACCCCAGCAGATAGTAACCCAGTTCCTGTTGACACAGCACCATCTCCACCACAGAGCTCCCAAACAAGAGCAGTTATTAAGGCAGCTCCAGTTCCCAAAGCGCCAGTACTACCACGACGAACCCCAACTCCACCAGTAAGTACACCTATTCCTGTGGAGGAAGCACAACCAGCCATTCATAGTTTAGCATCTATCGCATTTTATGTTGTTAAATCCTATGTACATATCTTCCCATCATGGAAACATTATACTGAAGATGAAGGAACATGTCACTTGCAGGTGTTTTTCCAGGAGTTATGTGTAAGTAATGTTATTCATGGCAATTACTTTGCTTTGTCCCATACATTCTACCTCCATGATGGTTATAATACAGCAAATTTTCCCATTTTTCTCTATAGAGAAGGACCGATTTGGAAACTTAGGATGAGGTAACCTGTGCTAATACCTCTGCTATCTTCAAGAATGCTTGGTGGCAGTATCGGAATTACCTAAAGAAAACGTACTTCGCTGGCAAAGAAAATCATCAAATTCCCTTACGTTCTCCTAAGACACATTTACCGGACGATGACTGGGAACGCCTTGTTCTGTACTGGTCCCGAACCAAGAATGTGGTAAGGTCTATGAGCTCATTTTATATTTTTAAGTACTATATTCTTGCGTCTTACTGTACTCTATTCATGTAGAGCAAGTGCATAAACCTGAAGAACAACTGTTCTCATTTAAGATTCCATTTCTATCATGCATACTGATTTGCTCTTGTATCACTATATTTACTCATACAAACTTATTTTTAAATTTAAGGATCCAATCAAAACTCTAGTGGCACAGCAGGTGTTTATGCATGTTTCTTTAATAGGTTTGCTCTTATAAATAGCTATGTTGATTTCAATTTCAATTGTGTATACAGTTGACTTCTCATATCATGCACATTACTAGCATCACAACAGAGCCAATAGTGTTGTTGTACATGTAGAACCGTGGTACCCATCTGAAATCTTGTTGTGCCATGTAGTTTCCCACGCTTTGTATTCTTTCGGTGTTGCTTTGTCTTGAACTGATATGATTTGAACCGTGTCTCTATTTTGATTTGGCAAGACAATGCAGTGACCATAGGACATAGATATATGTTTGTTTGATACTTTTATTATGTACTACTTAGCAATAGAAGACTTGGTAGTTTAATCATGTCCACCTTACTAATGAACTGGTTCACCGAAATGAGTTTCATATACTAGTACATGCTAAACCTATTATGTGTCTGCTTGTTTCTTCTTTTAGAATGCTGATAGAATTTTGGGAAAGAGTTCCTTATTAAGCAATGGTAAAGGAAGTAATGCAGATAAGGTTCAGGATAGTGAGACATCCTTGTTGGTCTCTGTCGGTGTCAAAACCGGCGGATCTCGGGTAGGGGGTCCCGAACTGTGCGTCTAGGCTGGATGGTAACAGGAGGCAAGGGACATGAAGTTTTACCCAGGTTCGGGCCCTCTTGATGGAGGTAAAACCCTACGTCCTGCTTGATTAATATTGATGATATGGGTAGTACAAGAGTAGATCTACCACGAGATCGGAGAGGCTAAACCCTAGAAGCTAGCCTATGGTATGATTGTTGTTCTGGATGTTGTCCTACGGACTAAAACCCTCCGGTTTATATAGACACCGGAGAGGGTTAGGGTTACACAAAGTCGGTTACAATGGTAGGAGATCTACATATCTGTATCGCCAAGCTTGCCTTCCACGCCAAGGAAAGTCCCTTCCGGACACGGGACGAAGTCTTCAATCTTGTATCTTCATAGTCCAGGAGTCCGGCTGAAGGTATAGTCCGGCCATCCGGACACCCCCTAATCCAGGACTCCCTCAGTAGCCCCTGAACCAAGCTTCAATGACGAAGAGTCTGGCGTGCAGATTGTCTTCGGCATTGCAAGGCGGTTTCCTCCTCCAAGTACTTCATAGAAGATTTTGAACACAAAGATAGTGTCCGGCTCTGCAAAATAAGTTTCCACATATTGCCATAGAGAGAATAATATTTACACAAATCTAATCTGCTGACGTATTCCGTAGTGTGACACACCACGGCCAAGCCTTTATCCGAATCGTTTTATTATCCCACCTCAGCGCGTCATGCGAAGCGGTTTCCTTGGCACGTCTTGTTAAACCAGAGATCGTGTCCCCTTATTCCGGGATTCTCATCAATACGGGCGTGGGTAACCCAACCGTGCCATTGATTACGGCGCTTGGAGATAAGCGAGTTTTACCAGGCTGGTGGGGACATGTAGTTGCGTCCACCCATATAAGGGGATAAGGATCCACCTTTTCACCTATGCCTTCTTCCTCTTTTGCTTATCCATTTTCGCGCACTCGAGCTCCAGCGCCCAAGTCCACACTCCCCACCTCAACCTTCTCCAACCTTGTCCGGAGCGGGAGGCAGGTGGATGGTCTCCTCCTTCACGGAGGGACACATCAAAAAACCGAGGAAGGCCGGATAATTGTCTAACGACATCGCGCACCGGCTTCCCGAAGAGGGGCAGCTCCTCCCCACCCCAAGGCCCCATGAGACGGTAGTATTCCTTCCCCACTTCCTCCGTAGACTGGGCTTTCCTATCCACCCATTCGTCTGGGGACTCATGTTCTACTACGGCCTGGATTTCCATGATCTGGCCCCGAACTTTATCCTCAACATCTCGGCGTTTATCATCGCGTGCGAGGCTTTCCTCTGCATCCGCCCCCATTTCGGCCTATGGCTCAAGACTTTCAATGTCAAGCCGAAGGTGGTGCGCGGCAACCAGGTGGAGTGCGGAGGCGCCATGGTGGGCAAGATGCCCAACGTCTTATGGCTTGAGGGCTCCTATGTGGAGACCCTGAAGGGGTGGCAATCGGGGTGGTTTTACATCACCGAGCCGCATGATCCTGAGTGGGTCACAGCCCCCGAGTTCCGGTCCGGACCCCCAATGCGGCTGGGGCAGCAAAGGATAAGTGACTGGACTGCAAACATGCATCCAAACCCTGGTGGACAAGCAGCTCAAGCTTGTCAACGTAGTACAGGTTATGCTCATCCACCGGATCCTCCCGTGTCAACAACGGGCCTTCAATCTGTGGGAGTTCAACCCGGGGCAGCACCGAACTCTGAGCAGGCTCTTTGACACGACATACGAAGATGCCTGGAAGGTGCTTTTCAAGGGTGCCGAGGCTCCCGCATCTGCTACCGAGGATCGCGGATTCAGCGCACAGCGTCACGCTAGCACGGTAAGTTGTTTGTACCTTTTACAGGGTATTAGTTTTTCATAGTTTAACTCTATGCGGGATCTAAGCTCCCTTACCTTTGACAGGTTTGGCAGGCGAAGTCCGGACAGATCGACTGTCCGGCTCCTTTGCCCGAAGACCCAGCCGATGCCTGCTTGGTGAAGCGGCTGGTTCCGGCACCCCATGTGGTGCCGGAGAAAAAGGCCACGGGGACTCGAAAAAGTGCCCGGCGCCAGGAGGTGTCGGGTTCATCATCCGACGGCTCCAAGGCGCATTCCTCCCGTGAAGACGAGGAGGAGGAAGAAGAGACCTCTCCCCCTCCAGCGGGGGGAGAGAAGAAAAGGAAGGCCGCCCTAACTGGGGAGGCCGAAGGGTCCAAGAAGGGGAAAACCCTTCCTCCGGACTACTCCACCAACGCTGACGACAGCGGGGAGGAGTGGCCGCTCAGGGCCAAGCCCCTGGAAAAATCTTAAGTATCCGGATAGCAGAGTAATTCATAGTATTCCTTTATTGCACAGCTTTCCCTTATGCCGAATACGATTATGCAGCCCACCCAAAGACCGGCTCGACGCGTCGTCGAGCGGTTCACTAGACTCGTCGGATGTGAACTCGCTTCCGGCGGCTACCTCCCCCCGCCCTACGGACGACGCCGAAGTGTTGTCCCAACAGGTTCCAAGCCAGGAGGAGGTGGTCCTGGAGGCGCTGCAAGGCGACCTCCCGGACTCCAGGAGTAAAGGGGATAAAACCCCCCAGGGCTCCAAGTCCGGCTCTAGGCCGGACACCGCTCCGGAACCTTCAAAGGTTCCAGAGTCCGGCGGGCGACCTCCTTCCAAGAAGAGCAAGCCCACCGTGCCGGTGACCCCCGTCCAACCGAAGGCGCCGGACAATCTGTTGGAGGTGCTCAAAGGCGCCTCCATCGACAAGGAGCACCGCACCATTATGAGTGCGGTGGTCCAGAAGGTTCAGTCCGCCAAGAGCAGACTGACTGAAGCTTGTACTAGCCTTTTAACAGGCTTTGAGGTAAGTAAAGAATGTGTAAATAATATTACCGCATAGACAGTAGCCCCTGATGCTCTGTTTGGCATTCGGGAAGAAAAACCGAATAGAGGATCAAATAAAATTTGCAGGAGTCTAACAAAAAGGAGTCAATATGCGTATGCAGGCTTCTCTGCTGGCGTCCGCCGCACTGACTGCGGAAGTGGACACGCTAAAGCAGAACCTCGAGCAGTCCGAGCAAGAGCTCAGGCGTGCCAAGAAGCAGCTCGAGGACAAGGAAGGTAAGAAATACCTTGTTTAAATATATATATATATATATAAAAAGTGCAATTGCAAAAAATGACAGGATTATCGTGGCTATTGTAGGGGCCATGTCTGAGGTGGTGACCCTTAAGCAAGCGCTGGTCGAGGCCGAGAAGAGGGCAGCCATGGAGCGCACCGAGCGGGAGAAGTATGAGGCCCAGGTTGGCAAGGTGCGGCAAGAGCTCCAGGATCTCATGAAAAAACATGAGAGTTTGGAGCTTGACTCAAAGACGCGAGCGTCCGAGCTCGCGATGGCTATTGAAAATGCCAAGTCTGCGAAGGCCGAATCCCAGAAGACCCTCCAGGAGTTGGATTCGGTGAAAAAGATAGCGGCGGGTAAGGCATTCTTTATGCAAAGCAAACACATAAACGTGAGTTACTTGTTACTTACCCGAATCCGGAGCTCTCCAAGAGCGTTCGCAAATCTTCCCCGTAGCGTGTCCGATGCCGCATTGTATCGAGCCGAGGAGGGCAGCTCGACAGAGAAGGTGTTCTGGTCTCAGTATGCTGAGGCCGGACACCCCGTGCCCCTAAGCGACCAGCTGAAGCAACTGGTCGAGCTCCACAAGGCGGCCGAACAGGCCATGAAGGGCCTCATAGTTTGGCTGTGGCCTGGAGAGGCTATGCCTGGGAGCTATTTCGGGCTGGTGCGGCGGCTGGTGGGGGCCTGTCCAAGGCTCAAAGTCATCAAGCGCTCCGTCTGCATTGAAGGTGCCCGTAGGGCCCTTGCCCATGCTAAGGTGCACTGGGGCAAGCTGGATGCTGAGAAGCTTGTGAAGGATGGGCCGCCACCATGGAAAGAGCATCGCAAGCCCGAGAATTATTATAAGGATGTTCTGAAGGGTGCCTACCTTATGGCGGATGAATGTTCCAGGGATGTAATTTTTGAGTAAAACTCGCTCGTTTTGTCCTGTGCGCTGAAAACTTGTTCATATGCGCTAAGCAATGCTGTTGGAATTTAAAATATTACCTTCTGTGTGGCTGTTTATCAATTCTGAGAGATGGCGAGTCGTCGGCTTCTGCCCCCGTGCCGCTAGTGCTGGGGTGTTCGGGGATAAACCTGAGCGCTCTTTTTCCCATGTTTGGGTCCTTCGAGGGAGGCGCTTAGCACAACGAACAAGGCGATCGGACTATAATGCGTGAACACTCTCACTTAGCCATAGAATTCTATAATTTTAAATTTCGGCAAAGCCCCTGGTATTCGGAAGACCGAGTTCGGGGCGCTATCAACGCCTTGGCCGGACAGAGCCGACTCCTCTCTCTAAGCGGCATAAGTCTTTAGGGACTCGAAAAACCTCTCGAACAGCGACCAGCTCTTGCTTCATCATGGCAGTCAGTTTTAGCTTTCTCTACTGAGGTGCTCGACCCAGCTCAACTGGGGCACAATCGCAGTAGTTCTCCTAGTGCTACCTTAGCCGACACAGCGGAACATAAGGCACCAAAAGATAGGAGCCGGGCAAACCCAACTATTGACCCAAGACATGATTCGGAGCCGATGCATATAATGCTATAAGTTCGGGGTGCCGCACTTGTTAAAGTGTTCGGACTTCTCACACCATATTGAGGGGTACTAAATCCCCTGGCATATTTTGGCCGTACCAAAGTGTACGGGTGCAACATGTCGTTAAGGAACATATATTTGTAAAAAAAAAGTAATGCAAAAATAGACAGAAGCTATGCATTGTTTATTAAAAAGGGCTGCGATCAAAGCAGAACGATACAAATAATGCGACAAGCAAAAGGTTGGACTATTTAACATGTCCGTTCCAGGGGCAGGCTGCAGAATGGTATGCAAAACAGGTATACTGCTCGTGATAGAGACCACCTGGGAGTTCCATAATGTGGCATGGCTTGTCTACTTCCCTGGTTCTTGCATCGTTTGTGCGGCAATTGAACTGCCTAACAGGCCTTCCAAAGAATGGAGTCCGGAAAGTAAGAGAAAATTAAAAAATCGGCAGCCCCTGGTGCGGTTTAAGCTGTGTTTTGGGTGTGTCGTGATGGTGCCCCTCCCCCTGTACCCATGGTATTTCTAGAGCGTAGTTATGTACACGAAGCACTGGCGTCGCATTTTTGCGAGGGCTGGGGTTGGGGCCGTATTGCTACGCCTGCTCGGAACGTGCCAGGCGGTCTTGTTGTAGGTTACTCCGGGCGCGCTTGACGGTGTCCGGACATTTAATGGCCGGACTGGAGAACTGCCTGGAGAGGCTGCTTTGAACTTCCGCTACAAGGGCCGCCGTATGCTCCTCCATTCGGAGGGAGCATTCGGTGTTTCCATTGACCGTAATTACTCCTCGAGGGTCTGGCATCTTGAGCTTGAGGTATGCTTAGTGAGGTACCGCATTGAAGTTGGCGAATGCGGTTCGCCCGAGCAGTGCGTGATAGCCACTGCGGAATGGGACTATGTCAAAGATTAACTCCTCACTTCGGAAATTATCCGGAGATCCGAAGACCACTTCAAGTGTGACTGAGCCTGTACAGTTGGCCTCTACACCTTGTATTACACCTTTAAAGGTCGTTTTGGTGGGCTTAATCCTCGAGGGATCTATGCCCATTTTCCGCATTGTATCCTGGTAAAGCAGGTTCAGGCTGCTGCCGCCGTCCATAAGGACTCTAGTGAGACGAAATCCGTCAATAATTGGGTCTAGAACCAATGCGGCGAATCCACCATGACGGGTGCTAGTGGGATGGTCCCTTTGATCAAAGGTGATCGGGCAGGAGGACCATGGGTTGAACTTTGGGGCGACTGGCTCTACCGCGTATACGTCCCTTAACGCGCGCTTCCGCTCCCTCTTGGGGATGTGGGTTGCGTATATCATGTTCACCATCTGCACTTGTGGGGGAAAACCCTTCTGTCCACTGTTTTTCGGTGGCCGGGGCTCTTCGTCGTCATTGCTATGCAGCCCCTTGTCGGTATTTTCGGCATTTAAATTGCATGCCTGCTTGAACACCCAACAATCCCTGTTGGTGTGATTGGCCGGCTTTTCAGGGGTGCCATGTATATGGCACAAGCGGTCGAGTATTCGGTCCAAACTGGACGGGCCCCTAGGATTTCTTTTGAATGGCTTTTTCCGCTGACCGGATTTATAGCCTCTGAATCCGCCATTAACTGTCGTATCCTCAGCATTGTCGCCGTCAATGCGGCGCTTCTGCTTGTTGCGACGCGACCAGCCACTACTGTCCCTGGTATCTGAATTACCAAGGTTCTTGGTCATATTGTTGCTACGAGCAAGCCAGTTGTCTTCTCCCGTGCAAAAGCGGGTCATGAGTATCGTGAGTGCTGCCATAGATTTCGGCTTTTCCTGTCCAAGGTGCTGGGCAAGCCACTCGTCACGGATATTGTGCTTGAAGGCTGCTAGGGCCTCTGCGTCCGGACAGTCGACTATTTGCTTTTTCTTTGTTAGGAACCGTGTCCAGAATTGCCTGGCCGATTCCTTTGGCTGCTGAATTACGTGGCTTAGGTCATCGGCGTCTGGTGGTCGCACATAAGTTCCCTGGAAATTGTCGAGGAATCCTGCTGGCAAGCTGTTAAGCCAATGCCGAGCTGGTCCTTTAAGCTTGACTGGGAGGTATTTGATGGCATGGAGATCATCGCCGTGGGCCATGTGGATATGAAGGAGCTAATCCTCGATCCATACCGCAGGATCTATTGTGCCATCATATGATTTGATGTTTACGGGTTTGAAACCCTCGGGAATTTGATGATCCATTACTTCGTCTATGAAGCATAGTGGGTGTGCGGCGCCTCTGTACTGGGCTATATCACGACGTAGCTCCAATGAGCTTTGTCTACTGTGTTCGGCCCTACCGGATTTGTGTCCGGCGTGACGGTTACCGTCTCGAGTCGTGGGGCACCCACGCGATCCGTAGATCGATCTTGTTTGCCTTGCCTTGTCCTCCAACATATCTCGCAGGTCTGGCGCATTTTCCCGTGCCTTGGTACGGGGTGCGACTTGAATGGAGGGCCGAGAGGCCTCTCTGTCACGGCCACGAGGTGGCCGGTCGGCCATATCAAGTGCTGGTGATGTAGGTTTAAGTGCTTCCTCCTCTAATCGGGGTAGCAACCTCCACTTTGGGTAGCTCTTGGAGGGGCATTCGAGTTTATGCTCTTCGGCCGCAAGGACTTCAGTCCATCTGTCGGCTAGCAAATCTTGATCAGCTCTAAGTTGTTGCTGTTTTTTCTTGAGGCTTCTTGCCATGGCCATAAGCCTGCATTGAAAACGCTCTTGCTCGACGGGATCCTTTGGCACGACGAATTCGTCGTCGTCGAGGCTTGCCTCGTCTTCGGAGGGAGGCATATAATTATCGTCCTCGACCTCTCTGTCTGCCGCTCTCTCATGAGGGCTGGCTTCTCCATCCTCCTGTGCTGAATCTTGCTAGAGGGGGTTTTCTTCGGCACTCTCCGGAGTATTATCATCTCCCGTGCTGGAATCACCGTATTTGCTTTGGCGGGATTTTGAGCGGCGCCGCTGACGCCGGCACTTAGGCTGTTTCTTGGAGGGGTCATCCTCCACTGTTCCATCACCATCTCCTTCTTTTGGGGTGTCCACCATGTATATGTCATATGACGAGGTGGCTTTCCAGGGCCCAATAGGCGCTAGTTCTTCATCGTCTTCTGCGTCGGCGTCCATACCATCGATGTCTTCGGAGTCAAAGTCGAGCATGTCGGTTAAATCGTTGACAGTGGCTACAAAGTGGGTGGTGGTTGGGCGTTGAATTTCTTCATCGTCCGTATCCCAACCTTGCTGACCGTAGTCCGGCCAGGGCTCTCCTGATAAAGAGAGAGACTTTAGTGTCTTCAGAATATCGCCGAAAGGCGAGTGCTGAAAGATGTCCGCGGCAATAAACTCCATGATCGGCGCCCAATCGGATTCGATCGGCAGGGGCGCAGAGGGTTCGGAGTCCGGAGAGGAGTCCGGCTCCTTGGAGTCACGAGTCTTGCGGAGTGCGGGGCTGGTGTTCGGCTCGATCGCCGTTGGGATCGCAGCCCCCGAGGCGGCGTCCAACCACCCATCCTCGATCGGCGCAGTTAGCTCCGAATTAAGGGTCGAAGCCGATGTGGGTGCGGCTTTCAGGGCACTGTTCGGCGGCAGAGCTAGATCATGCTCGTCGTGACAGTGCGGTGCGCTCGGCAGTGGCTCGAATCCATCGAAGATCAAGTCCCCGCGGATGTTAGCCTTGTAGTTTAAACTTCCAAATCTGACCTGACGGCCAGGGGCATAGCTTTCGATCTGCTCCAGATGGCCAAGTGAATTGGCCCGCAGTGCGAAGCCGCCGAAGACGAAGATCTGTCTGGGGAGGAAGGTCTCACCCTGGACTGCATCATTACTAATGATCATAGGAGCCATCAAGCCTAACGGCGACGACACAGAGGAACTCTCAATGAAAGCACCAATGTCGGTGTCAAAACCGGCAGATCTCGGGTAGGGGGTCCCGAACTGTGCGTCTAGGCCGGATGGTAACAGGAGGCAAGGGACACAAAGTTTTACCCAGGTTCGGGCCCTCTTGATGGAGGTAAAACCCTACATCCTGCTTGATTAATATTGAGTATATGGGTAGTACAAGAGTAGATCTACCACGAGATCGGAGAGGCTAAACCCTAGAAGCTAGCCTATGGTATGATTGTTGTTCTGGATGTTGTCCTACGGACTAAAACCCTCCGGTTTATATAGACACCAGAGAGGGTTAGGGTTACACAAAGTCGGTTACAATGGTAGGAGATCTACATATCCGTATCGCCAAGCTTGCCTTCCACGCCAAGGAAAGTCCCTTCCGGACACGGGACGAAGTCTTCAATCTTGTATCTTCATAGTCCAGGAGTCCGGCTGAAGGTATAGTCCAGCCATCCGGACACCCCCTAATCCAGGACTCCCTCAATCTCCAACAAAGCTGATAAAACAGCTAAGGAAAACTATCTTGAAGACAGTGAGACAACCCAAAGTCATTTCTTGGTTTAGTGTTCGAGTTACTGGCCACTACCGCTTGCACAAGCTATTCAAACTTACTGTCTGAATCAGCTCGGTTTCTTGAGTCTCAACTACAAGCTAAAAGACATCGATCAGCTGTGGTGCGGCAAGAAGCGGAAGGACTGCAGAAGTCCCTGGAGCATTCAGATGCATACTTTCTGGTGCAACAACAAGCGTTTCTTGAGCTCTTCTGAAGTAGTTTCAGTTATGGACTTGTTTTGCTGTCGCATTTATTTGCATCGGTGACCAATTTAGACGGCCAGTGTATGTAATATGCTGCTTTGTTCCCTATATTTTCACTAGTGGCAAACTTGGATGCCTAGTGGATGTAATATGTGTAATAGGCGTTGATACGTCTCCAACGTATCTATAAGTTTTGACTGTTCCATGTTGTTATATTATTAGTCTTGGATGTTTTATAATCATTTTATATCATTTTTTGGTACTAACCTATTGACATAGTGCCAAGTGCCTGTTTTTGTTTTCTGCATGTTTTTACATCACAGGAAATCAATACCAAACGGAGTCCAAATGCAAGGAAACTTTACAGAGATTTTTTATGGACCAGAAGACACCTAATTGGCCCTGGCTGCGCCTAGGGGTGCTCCGAGGAGAGCATAGCCCACCAGGGCGTTCCAGGAGGCCCAGGCGCGCCCTGGTGGGTTGTGCCCACCTCGGGTGCCCCCAGACCACCTATTTGCTCTATAAATACCCCAATGTTCTAGAACCCCTAAAGGAGTCAATGAAAATCAATTCCAGCCGCAGAGTCCCGAACCACCAGATCCAATCTAGACACCATCTCGGATGGGGTTCACCACCTCCATTGGTGCCTCTCCGATGATACGTGAGTAGTTCTTTGTAGACCTTTGGGTCCATAGTTAGTAGCTAGATGGCTTCCACACTCTCGCTGAATTCTCAATACAATGGTCTCTTGGAGATCCATATGATGTAACTCTTTTTGTGGTGTGTTTGTTGGGATCGATGAACTTTGAGTTTATGATCAGATCTATCTTTTTATATCCATGAAAGTATTTGAGTTTCTTTGATCTATTTTATGCATGATTTCTTATAGCCTCGTATTTCTTCTGCGACGGGATATTCGGACAAGGTGGATCCATTGTGCGCGGCTGAACCGGCGCCCCCGTTCCAGGTGCTTCTACCCGGTTTACCACTAGCTGGTTATTGGTTCCTGCTCCTGGCGTGTTAAAGAGATTCCTTGCCTCATAAACCAGAGGCAGGTGAGACCGGTACCTTCTCCTTATTACATCGTTTGACGCGTTCTGATCCAACATAAGCCGATAAGCATGTGCATCCAACTCGGCCCGCTCTGCAGCCATCCTGGTGTTCTCGGCTATCAGGTCTGCCTTGGCTTTAGCTATCTGATCCTTCACCTTCGTGACTTCTGCGTTATGCTAATCCTGATCCACCGGGTTAACTTCAACCACCAGTAGTGTTGCCAAAGTGTCGAATAAATCGGACAAAACCTGAGCCGGCGGTTGCGCAGTGCCTCCCGCCCCAGCTGCTGTCGCTGCTGCTGAACCGAAGAACATTATTGCTGCAGTTGAAGAATGTTGTGCTGACTGTGTACCCGCCAAGAAGATCGCAACTCGGCTTCGCGGATCAAAGGGGTCCGGAATACTGTCGCCATCGGAACAGCCCCCAAACCGGCCATCTTGCAGTTGGTACAATGACTCGGTCTCTTCGGTACATGACTCGTCATCAGAGTAAATGACGGTTTCACCACCAGATACTGATCTATCCTCAGACTCTGCTCCATGGACGACTCCCACTAAGGTACGCTTCATGGTAGGCTGAACCCGGGCGGATCTCGCACGCCGGGCCGTTTCGATGATGTCGGTGCAGATGTCCGGCTCAGGGCCCGGTTCGCCGATCTTGCCAATGAAAACGTGAATACCGCCGAAGGGGAACCGATATCCATACTCAATTGAGCCGGCCTTAGGGCCCCATCCTGCATTGTCGATGTAGAGCTTGTCGCGATGACTCCTGGTCATCCGGCCCATAGCGTATCCCTTGAGCCCTTCGAAGCTGCCCTCTAAGAACTTGAAACCATCGTGCGACAGCCCCACGGTGGGTGCCAACTGTCGTGGTTTTGTCACGGCAGATGTCCTAGTGTGAGGACTTAGTCGTGGAGCCATCGCAACGTAGTTAGCTTAAAGGGGTTAAAGCGGGACGAAGGATGCAAGGAGTTTATACTGGTTCAGCCCCTTGCGGTGAAGGTAAAATCCTAATCCAGTTGTGATGGAATTGCTAGGGTTTCGATGACCAGGGAGCGAATCCGCTTTGCCTGGCTCTCGATCTCTTGTTTTCTATCCCTAAACCACCATCGGGTCGTCCCTTAATATACACAGGTTGACACCCGATGGTTTACAGAATCCCGGCCGGCTCATAATCGTGTCCGGCTCGGTTTCTACCCTTTCTTATCTTACAATACAAGTTATACATCTTATGGCGGTTTACATCTACGGGCCCTAATCCACCTTCGGGCCTTGGGCCTTCTTGTTAAACCTCCTTCGTAAAGCGCCTTGCCTTCGTGGGCTTCAATAGGAATAGCTTACAATAATTATAATTCGGCCCCTCCTGGGCGGTTTATACTTAATAGTTATATCCCCAACAGGTTTTGTTTGGCCAACTTGATCTATTTATCTTGCAATGGGAAGAGGTGCTTTGTAGTGGGTTCGATCTTACGGTGCTTGATCCCAGTGACAGAAAGGGAACTGACACGTATGTATCATTGCTACTAAGGATAAACAATGGGGTCTATCTCTACATAGATAGATCTTGTCAACATCATGCCATCGTTCTTATTGCATTACTCCATTTCTCCATGAACTTAATACACTAGATGCATGCTAGATAGCGGTCGATGTGTGGAGTAATAGTAGTAGATGCAGGCAGGAGTCACTCTACTAATCTTGGACGTGATGCCTATGTAATGATCATTGCCTGGATATCGTCATGATTATTTGAAGTTCTATCAATTGCCCAACAGTAATTTTTTCACCCACCGTTTGCTATTTTTCTCGAGAGAAGCCACTAGTGAAACCTACGCCCCCCGGGTCTCTTTCTCATATTATTTGCCTTTGCGATCTATTTTCCTTTGCTTTTATTTTCATATCTATTAAACCAAAAATACAAAAATACCTTGCTATGTTTTGTTCTTATTTATTTTATATGGCATTCGATCTATCAATCTACTAGAATTTTATTCACGTCTGTTTGCCCATCTTGGGGCGCCGCTACCCGAAAGGGATTGACAACCCCTTTTACACATTGGGTTGCGATAAGTTGTTATTTGTGTGCAGGTGTTGTTTACGTTGTGTTGTTTGGTTCTCCTACTGGTTCAATAACCTTGGTTTCACATCTGAGGGAAATACCTACCGATGTTGTGCTGCATCATCCTTTCCTCTTTGGGGAAATAATGACGTAGCTTCAAGCCGCATCAGTCGTAATAGCCTAGCATTATTTGCTTGCTTATTTATTTCCTTATTGTCTTGTTTAGTTGTTTGCTTGTAGTCACTATAGTTCTTTTTCTGCATTTTTCTAGTGGCCACAATAAACTAAGCCACAATAAGCATGGCAACACACGGACTATTGTGACCATGGTCCTGCTACCTATTGTAGTGACCATGGCCTTCCACGGGCCGGAGGATCCATGGGCCTTCTACGGCCATAGGATCCATGGGCCTTCTATGGGCCATAGGATCCATGGGCCTTCTACGAGCCATCTCATCTATGGGCCTTCTACGGGCCGTATAATCTTTTCGCCAAACATGGGTCGTACTATTCGTGGACCAATGACGGACCGCAAAATGGGACATAAACGGGCTAGAGTGGGAATCGTCTGTTTTTGGCCTGGCCATAATGGGCCGTTAATGGGTCGTAATTGATGACGCTATGAAAATAGACAAACTTGGTAATGGGCCACAAACAGGTCGACTGTAACCACGGGCTGAATTTGTCCCACAAGTGGAACAGGCCAGTAACAGACCGTAAGTAATTGAATTCTAGAAATGAGCCCAAGAATAAATGGGCCCTTAGAAGGCCGAAAGTTAACACAGGCTAGAAATGGCCGACGGAGTAATGGGCCGTTAATGGGTATAGAGTGATACACTATTCATTATGGGCCAGTTTCACCACGGGTCGTTAATGGGCCAAGAGTTACAAAGGGCATCATATGGGCAGAAAGATATCATGGTCCATACATGGGTCAGAAGTTACAACAGGCTGGAGTGATACTGGACGGCCCAGATGACGCCATTGGGCCTTATTCGGATAAGCCGTAACGGGTCGTGACCTAGCAGGCTGTAAATGGGTCATGTGCGAACAGGCCGTTAACAGGTTTTCCCTGGGCCGGCCTGCTACCTTTTGACCAAGTCAAACGGGTCGGCCTTTCATCGGAATGGGCCTCTGTTGGGCCGTGCCACGGGTCAACGTATCATAGGCTCCTTCGGTCCAATAGTGGATGACATCTGGCCCAACGGTGAGGCGACACGTGGTTTATATGGCCATTGAGAATTTTACATGTGGAAAATCCCCACCGGTCCGGGCTGTTAACGGGTTATCGGATCCAAACCGGAACCCGATAGCTTAACGGCAACCCGTTACGGTGGATGCCACATGTCGGTTACCCTTGATGAAAGCAATTCTATGACGCGTAATTTATCGTCATGGAAGTGGACACTTCCGTGATGATAATTTTGCTAATGTCATGGAACACTTCTACGACAGCACAGGTATGACTATCTTGATTCTGTCATAAAATCGGCATGGATGTACATGCATGACAGAAAATGTGACCTACTGTGACAAACACGTATCATCACGAAAGTGTATTTTTTTTGTAGTTGTAAGTGCATCTAGTGCCCCTTAGTGATTTTGGTGTATTGGACACTTATAGGTTAAGGGACTAATGAGTTTGTGAGTGTACAGGTCTATAAGTCTAAGAGGAGTTTGATATTTACAGAGAAAGTCGACCCCTAAAAATGAATGTCTTCAACTGAATACTTGAAAGTGAAGAAATTGGTGTGACCATGAAGAGTTAATATTCATGCGAGGAACATGAAGCATGAAGATTTTGTTTTCGTAGTTTCATTTTCTCTTTCTTGAGTCATAGGAAACACTGTACTATTAAAGGGGATCGAGGTAAAACAATGGAAAAGTTTCCAAGTGATGCTCATCTCAAAATCCTACACCTACCCAATCCTTTCGAGTGAAGCCATTGGAAATCTCATATAGTTTAGTGAATTTCTTCAGAGACAGAGATGAAGATCTTTTGGTCTCTGAGGAATTTGTTCTGACTGAGGAGTTAGGAATTCGCCAGTGCGGATTGCCTACAAGTGAGGAACATGATAGCCCTGAGGAATTTGATACTCAAATATCCGACCATTGTTGTGCTACGCGCCAGCTGTCCCAAAATATCTACCCACCTAACGGTCATATCACTGAAGGGCATTTATGTCCTATCATGTCGGGATGCTCCCTAGGCTATAAATAGCCGCCCCCTATAGCCACTAGCTGGTTGGCTGCTCCGAGAGAAACTGACACTTGTCATTGAGAGCATCCCATACTCTGAAGACTTTGAGCGAAAATCATCAAGTGAGGAAACCCCAAACCCAAACACCTGCAAACCCAAAATGATTGAGCATCACTGAAGAGATTGTTCCTGTGTGGAACCGACGCTTGTTACCTTTGAGGATTGTGTATCCTCCAGATGGTTAGTTGTCATGGTCTAGAGCATCCAAGAGGAAATTGTGGATCACCGAGTGACCGAGCCTGTGAAGGTTTGGAAGTCACCTAAAGACTTACCATGAGTGATTGGGCGAGGTTTGTGTGACCTTAGCTCAAGGAGAATACGGTGAGGACTGTGTGTCCGGGACTGGGTGTCCTCGGGTTTAAATACCTAGCCGCTCCAACTAGACGTATGACTGTCACAGTAGTTGGAACTGGTCTACTAAATCACTATTGTCACCGAGCTACTGGTTCTATTTCCTCAACCCTTCCATTTCCTCATTCATATACTATTGTACTTGATTGTTACTCTTTGAAGACTTTGACTGAAGACTTTCTCAATTTCCTCAGTTCTAATTCTTCAGTCAGTTTGTCTTCAGCATGCTTATCAAGTATTTAAGCTACTTGTACTTTGTGCTTGTTTTCATTTCATCATGATGATTGTGCTACTGCTCTGTTATGCTTGCATCTGAGTACTTATTCCGCTGCTAGTTGTTCGTGACATAGGAATTTCCTCACCTTGAAATTCCTCAGTGATGAATTTGTAAAAATCACATATTCACCCCCCTCTAGTTGATATAACACACTTTCAATTGGTATCAGAGTGAGGTACTCCCTTGTTCTGTGTGATATTAGTTTAACCGCCTGGAATTTTATTTATGTCGACCATAGGAATGAAAAAAGTGGCATGCCCCATCTTTGACGGTCATGAGTATCCCAAGTGGAAGGCCATAATGAAGAAGCGCCTCATGGCAATGAACAAGGAGCTGTGGACTGTCACTGAGATTGGTGTTACCGACCTTTGCAAGATGGCGGAGGTTGATGATATTCACAAGTACACTCGACTTGACATCATAGCGAAGGATGTCATCTACTCCTCCTTATCCCGAAACCAGTTTAGGAACATTATGCATCTCTACCATGTGAAGCTTATCTGGGACCGACTCTCTGATGTCTATGAAGGTCATCGAACACTTCATGATCCCTAGGTTGAGGAATTCAAGGAATCGCTCAAAACAATGACTTTCGATCCAGAATCATCATCCTCTGCACCATGCCTTATGGCAAAAGGTGCCAGGGTAACTGAATGCTTCCTATCTGAGTCTAGTGATGATGAATTTGGACCCAGCTATACCAAACTTTCTTCACTTGCCACTAAACAACAAAGAGCTTTGGAAAAGGTCCAAAACATGCTAGATGAAAGCGATGATATGTTGGGTGAAGAAATGGATCGAACTCAAACCTTGACTGATAATCTTTAGAGACTTCAGTCTAAGTTTGACAACCTTCAATGTCATCATAACAGTATCTTAGCCGATCATGAGAAGCTTTCTTATGAATTTCTTCAAAGAAAGCAAGATCTTGAAAAGCTAAGGGTGAGTTATGAAGATCTTCAGAAGGAACGTGATTCATTGCTGGCTCAACAGATCAGTGCCACTCAGGATGAATTCATTCCACCATGTTTGAAATGCATTGAACGTGAATCTACTAATTCTTCACCTGAAAGTTTAAATGCTTCTATTGCTGTAAATTCTTTAACTGTCTCTGCTATCACAAATTCCTTATCTCAGGATGCTACTAGTATCACTGACAATGCAAGGCTAAAGGAATTGTATGTGACATGCATGTACAAAAGCCTCAAAGGGCATCAGGCTCTTTGTGATGTGCTTAAAAAGCAGATCCTCAACAGGAACCCTAGGAAAGAGGGTATTGCCTTTGAAAGAAAACTCGACACCGATGGGACTTACTGGAAACCTAAGCAGTATCCCAAAACCTCATGGGTTGCTGCAAAGAGACCTCTAGTAGATCCATCCACTTTATCTAGCTTTACATGTGAATCTTCATATTCTTTTGATGAGTCATTTGACTCCAACTATAAACTATTCAAAAATCAGAATGGTGAAATATTTGCTAGATATGTTGGCACTAACTGCAGGAATGGTCCCCTATGAAGGAAATCTGGGTTCCCAAAAGGTGCCTTGAAAGTCTTCACATGAATGTCATCATGACACCACCTGTGAAGAATAGGAACCCCAGATCAAGTTATTCATATGGACCAAAGTCTTCATATGGATCCAAGTCCTCATATGGATCAAATTCCTCATATGGATCAAAATCCTCATATGAACATCATCATGCTAACACTTCTGTTTCGCAGGGAAAGACTGAGGGCCATGAATATGTGCATTATTCTTCAAATCATTATGTTCATAAGTCCTCGAAGAATTTCTCTGCTTATTCATATGCTTACTCCAACCCCTCTTCTATGAAACGAAGTGGACTGGCTTCTATGCCACCTTTCTCGTATGAATCTCGCAGAATGATGAACTCTTTGCCACCCCTCCAAATGTGGGTGGTGAGGAAAAAGAACTAATCTCTTATGCAGGGTCAGGTCTCCAGACGAACTTAATCGTCTGAAGAATTTGCTGGAGACCTGAATATGCTTGAAAGGACGCAAGCTAATCATGAAGAAATGAATTTTCATTTCTCACGTCCTCATACTGCTATATCTGTTCTATTGCTTGATGAAATTGATGTGATGAATTTGATGTCATATTCTTCACTGATGAAGTATATGAGTTTGTAAGATGCACTAATTCATCTGCAGGATGATCAACCCAAAGCCACTGAGTGGGTCCTTGATAGTGGATGTAAAAATCACATGACTGGTGACAGAAACTTATTGATGGACACTGCTTTATCTCCATCATATCTGAAGCATATCACCTGCGCTGACAAAGGCAAAAGCAAGGTATTGGGTCTAGGTAGGGTTGCTATCTCAAAGGATTGACACATGGACAAAGTCATGCTTGTCGAGTCCTTAGGATTCAACCTCATGTCTATCTCAATGCTTTGTGATCTTGATATGGTTGTTGCCTTTGGCAAGTATCGTTGTGTTGTGATCATGGAAGCTGACCATTCCAAAGTCTTTGAAGGCTTTAGGAGAGGAGACTTGTATATTGTTGATTTCTCTACAGGACCACAACCTGCCACATGTCTACTTGCAAAAGCTTCAGAGGGTTGGTTATGGCATCGACGACTTGGTCATGCTGGCATGAGGAACTTGCACACGCTCGTGAAGAAGAAGCATGTCATTGGCATCGAGGGTGTCAAATTCCTCAATGATCACCTGTGTGGAGCTTGTGAAGCTGGAAAGATGACCAAGGCCAAGCATCACTCAAAGACTATCATGACTACCACTCGTCCATCTGAATTGCTTCACATGGATCTCTTTGGCCCTACTCATTATGCCACATTCACCAATGTTGCATCTTTATATGGCTTTGTTATTATTGATGACTATTCTTATTACACATGGGTGCATATCATCACTTACAAAACTGAAGTGCAGGAAGTCTTCAAATGATTTTCCTCGAGGGCTTCAACCAACATTGGTGTGAAGATCAAGCACATTAGAAGTGACAATGGGACCGAGTTCAAGAATACTGGTCTTGATGACTATCTTGATGAACTTGGTATTACTCACGAGTTATATGCTCCTTGTACTCCTCGGCAGAATGGCGTTGTGGAGTGCAAGAACAGGACTCTTGTTGAGATGGCTCGCACTATGCTTGATGAATACAAGATGCCTCGTCACTTTTGGCCTGAGGCAATTGATACTGCGTGCCACATCATCAACAGGGTATATCTTCACAAATTCTTCAAAAAGACCTCATATGAACTCCTTACTGACAAGAAACCCAATGTGAGTTATTTCAAAGTCTTTGCTGCTAAATGTTGGATTAGAGATCCTCATCACAATTCTAAATTTTCACCGAAAGCACATGAAGGTTTTATGCTTGGTTACAAAAAGGACTCGCACACCTACAGAGTCTTCAACACCGATCACCACAAGGTTGTTGAAACTTTAGATGTGTGGTTCAATGAAACTAATGGCTCGCAAAGAGAGCACCTACCTCCTGTGCTAGATGAAATGTCACCTGAGGAATCCATCAAGTTCAAGGCTACAGAGGATGTCATTCCTACTGAAGAATCTGCTGAAGAAGTCATTCTAGATCATGAAGAACATCATGCTAGTGCACCTAAAGAAAATGGCTCTGAAGAAAATGCTGAGCCTACTCAACATCGTCAACCCGCTCATCCTCGCGTTGCAAATGAAGTGCAGATCGAGAAAATCATCAGCGAAATCAACGCACCAGGTCCTCTCACACGCTCAAAGGCTTCACATTTGTCTAACTTTTGTGGGCACTTTGCTTTTGTCTCTATCACAGAGCCCACCAAAGTAGATGAGGCATTTCTGGAGCCTGAGTGGATTCAAGCGATGCAAGAGAATTACATCAGTTCGAGCTCAACAATGATTGGGAACTTGTCAAGCGACCAGACCCATGCAAGCACAATATCATCGGCACCAAATGGATCTACCGCAAGAAGCAAGATGAAAATGGCCTTGTGGTGAGGAATAAGGCATGGCTTGTAGCTCAAGGCTACACACAGGTTCAAGGAATTGATTTCGATGAAACTTTTGCGCATGTTGCTAGACTTGAGGCTTTTCGCATATTCTTGCTTGGTAACCATCATAATATCATCTTATATCAAATGGATGTGAAAAGTGCATTCCTCAATGGTAATCTTGACGAAGAAGTATATGTTGCTCAAACCCCAGGTTTTGAAGATCCAAAGCATCCAGAGAAAATCTTCAGACTCAATAAGGCCCTCTATGGCCTCAAGTAGGACCCTCGGGCGTGGTATGATACTTTGAAGGAATTTCTCATGAAGAAAGGCTTCAAACCCGGTTCACTTGACCCAACTATTTTCACCAAAAGCTATGATGATGAATTATTCGTGTGCTAAATATATATTGATGATATTATTTTTGGTTGTACTGACCAACGTTACAGTGACGAATTTGCCTATATGATGAGTGAGGAATATCAAATGTCTATGATGGGAGAATTGAAATTCTTCTTAGCTCTTCAAATTCGTCAACAGCGCAATGGCATCTTCATATCTCAGGAGAAATACATCAAGGATGTGTTGTGGAAACTCGGCATGCAAGATTGCAAAGGCGTCAAAATCCCTATGCCCACAAATGGCCATCTATGCACTGATGAAAATGGTATTGACTTCGATCAAAAGGTATACCACTCCATGATTGGCTCTTTATTGTATCTATGTGCATCTAGGCCAGATATTATGCTTAGTGTTTGCATGTGTGCCCATTTTCAAGCTACACCGAAGGAATCACACCGTAAGGCTATGAAGCATATTCTTCGATATCTAGCTCACACTCCAACACTTGGATTATGGTGTCCCAAGGGCTCGGCTTTTGATCTCATTGGATATTCTGACTCTAACTATGTTGGTGATTGTGTGGACCGCAAGTCAACATGAGGCACATGCCATTTCCTCAGACGATCCTTGGTATGTTGGTCCTCGAAGAAGCAGAACTGCATATCACTCTCTACTGCTGAAGGTGAGTACATTGTTGCTGGTTTGTGCTATGCTCAATTGCTATGGATGAAGCAAACCCTCAAGGACTATGGCATCAATGTGAAGAATGTGCCACTCTTCTGTGACAATGAGAGTGCCATCAAGATTGCTCATAACCCAGTTCAGCACTCGAAGACAAAGCACATTCAGATTCGTCATCATTTTCTTCGTGATCAAGTGTTGAAAGGTGATATCTCTATTGAGCACGTGAAGACTGAAGAACAACTAGCCGATATCTTCACAAAGCCTTTGGACGAGAAGAGATTTAGCAAGTTGCAGTGTGAGCTAAATATCTTAGAATCTTCGAATGTCCTTTGAAAAGGACACACATCCTAACACTTATGCAAAATTGATGACTTAGATGTGCAACACACGATGTAACATTTTTCTTCAATCAATGAAGACTAACCCTCTAAGTGTGAATAAATTAACGAAGAATTTCATTCTCAGAGCCCTACGACAATTGTACGCTGTGTCTGAAATCATCATTCTTATATGGTGGGTCACGCCACCAACAAAAGTTGAAAATCTTCAATTTGAGTTTTTCTTCATTTTTGAAATTCCTCGGTTGTTCAAATTCTTCAACTTTGTAGAGTCTTCACTCTTTCCGTCATTGGTCTCCATTGACTATATATATATATATATATATATATATATATATATATATATATATATATGAGTTTTCTATCCTCTACAGCATTCACTTATTGCTAATTCTTCAAGTTGACTTTTCTGCTAAGTGAATGTGATCAGACCCGTCCCCCTCTATGCTAAACTCAACCCAGTCTGTTCACAAATTCTTCAAGGGCGTTCTATTTGAAACCCGTTCAAAATCTTCACTGTGTCCTTGTTAGCTGAAGAATTTGCGAACGAAACTTTAAAACATTCTTATCTGAATTTTCGGCTTTTGCCGCTCAAACCATTCCACATCCCACAAAATGATTATTCTATTCACCCACGATCTCACACAATCCCCACTTCACAGTACGTGGGTGACACATGTCGCTAGGATGAGAAGGGTCAGGGGCACGTTCGTCCATTTTCCTCGGACGAGCGGTTTTTCACCTCGGTTATAAATACTCCTCACCCTCCTCAGACCGCATTTACCCGCTCGACCTCACTTCCCTCGCTTGAGCTCTATGACCTAGAGCCGCCGCTACTTCCATCGTCGTCGGTGAGGAAGAGCTTCACTGCCTCGACCTCGTCGCCATCGTACTCGCGCCGGCCACGGAAATCTTCACTCCGCCGCCGCTGTAGTTGTATTCCGCTGCCAAGTTAGGGCGTGGAAGATCTGAACGAATGAACTTCTCAACTTCTACTCCCAGTTCGTCGTGTTCTTCGTCAAGGGTAAATAAAATCTATTTTTACTACCCTTGTTGATTCTAATGATTTCCACAAAATCTTCAAAGGTGTTTAATCTTCGACTTCCACACTCATAAACATCACACATGCATCTGTTCTTGATTTGTTTCTCTAAGCAATGTTTTTCTTCAAGATTCCTTAATTGTGTGGATTTTCAATATATACAACTCTGGAACCTAAGTCAAAGATCGCTTAGTGAAATTCCTCAGGACACTCCTGGTCAAATTCCTCAAACTTGTTCGCTTTACAAAAACTTCTGAGAACGCATATGAACTCTCCAAATTATTCACACATATAGTCTGTTCACAGGTACACATGTCCTCTACTGAATCTCTAGGTTCTCATCAACTTAACTCATTTGCAGCGTTCCTTGAAGAAAAATTGCATACCTCGTCAGAGAATTCTATTGTTCAAAATCCTTAGCTGAGAAAAATGGTTGATGGCAAGAGACCTCAGAAGGGAGGGAAGAGACCAGAAGTGAATACAGCCTTTGAGATCCCTGATGACATTTATAAGGAATATTGCACTCCTAATGAAGCCAAACATGGCAAGGAGAACAAAAATCAGCGCAAGGTGCACATTCAGATGGTAGAGAGGAGATGGGCACGGGAATGGAGGGAGTCCAGTTATGTAACTCCTAAGTACATGAAGAAATTTGCATTACACCCTCCTTGCCCAAGACCTCCATTGGCACCTGGCCAAGAAGCTGATCCCACTAGCCTCAAGCGCGGTGAGGACTATCCAGATGAATGGGCCAAGCGGCAAGCCAAGTTGGCCAAAATGGCCAAGGAAGTAGTGAAGAAATTCAATGAAGATTCTGCTGCTGCCGCTGCTGAGGCCTCTTCTAGCAAGCCCAAGAAGGCTATGCCAAAGAAGCCTGCTCACAAGCCCAGTTCCTCAGCAATGCCCTCACGGCCAAGCTCATCAAAGCCCTCACGGCATATTCCTCAAGCAGCTCAAGCCCCCACTGTTGCAAAACCTTCAGCTGCTGCTGCAAAGTCCTGGTACATGCGCATCTCGCCTCTGGCCAAAGGACCACAGGCATCTCAATTGCTTCAGGAGCATCTGCAAGTTCTTCAGCTCCCATAGTCTTCAAAAGGACCAACTTTGCTGAAGACAAAGGCCACTGCTGGACGAGGCACAAGGCCAAGTACTCACAAGAAGCAAGTTGCCTTCCATGTGTCGTCTAGTGAAGATGAAGCTGATGATGAAGAATTAGCTGAAATCATCAGAGTCAGACAGCAAAGGGCCGCTAGAGCCAAAGGCAGTAATGTGCCTATTCTGCTGGATCCCAAGTTGATCCTGGACTTCATTGATCTCTGGCACAAGGACCCCAACACTCCTATGCCTGGCCAAAGTCACATGTTGACAGCCTTCATAGGCGAAGAAAAATGGAAGTTTGAAAAGGCCAGGCAACTAAAGAAAGCTTAGTATAAGAAGGAGCGTTTTCTGAAGAAGAATGTTGTCAAAATGACAACTGATGAACTTGTGGCCATACAAACTGAGATCAAAGCACTCAGTGATGAATTTGATGCATACTGTGTAGATTGGCTAGGAGCCAAAGTTAGATTCGTCAGAATGGCAAAGGGATTCACCTCAAATGTTGTAGCCTCAACACAACATGAAATTCCTCAGGCTGAAGCATCTATACAGCCAACTGAAGAACATGCAAGCACAACTGATGAAAATCAGGTTGTTGATGACTCTGAGAGCACCAGGGCTGATGAAGATATTCCAGCCGCTGAAGTAAGTGCCAGGGGGACCTCTAGTGTTGTGCCTGAAGAACAAACCAGACCAGAAGCAACTGCTACTGTGCCTGAAGAAACTGATCATGCCAGGGCAACTGCATCAGTTGCGCCTGAAGAAACTACACCAATTTCCTCTGCTCCTCCTGCACAAACAACAAGTCATACTCTTCCTTCTCCATCAGAAGTGAAGAAAACCAAAGCTGCGTAGCGAGCAACTGTGAAGAAAAGGAAAGCATCTGCTTCCTCAGAGTCTTCAGCTCCGAAGAAAGTGAAGACTTTGACGAGCTCCTATGCAAATCCCATAGATGTTCCTATATCAAGCATGCCATCAAAGGAGATTGTACCCTTTGGTGAGGAATATGTGATTCCAAGAGAATCTGATGAAGAAGATCCTTCTGTTGCTACGTCAGAGCAGATTGATGAAGAAATTGAAGTGGACAATATCACTTCAACTCCACTGATATCATCGCCCATGCCTCAGTTCACAGCTGAAGAGGCAGATGTTGAGGAAATTGATGAAGAAGACGAAGACGTGGACATTGGGTCAACAGCGCCAATTCTGAATGATGACTATTGGGAAAGTCATCACCCCAATTCTCCACTGACCACACCACTGCACCAACTTCCTCAGTCCCTAGTCCAAACTGAAGAAATTCATACGGTCTCTGAAGAACGTCAAGCTTCTCTTCTCACTATTCCTGAAGAAGTTCCAGCCACTAGTGCTGATGTAAATGTTGCTGAAGAAATGGAGGTCAAGGCTGCTGATGACATTTCCCCTGAAATTCCTCGGCCTATGGCTCCAGAGTCTGTGATTCACGAGGCTATTAAGACTTCAACTGCTAATCTTCAGCCCAAGCCACAAAATCCTCACTCCAAGAAGCAGAAGTTCAAGGCTGAAGACTTCTTCAATGAGCATATTTTCTTCACGGATTACAATCCATATGACTCTGCAAGACTTAGACGCAAGCGCTTCTGGATAGTGAGCCAAATGAATTTCTATTCCTCACTGTTGTTTGATAAAGACAAGATATTTGATCATGAGCAACTTCCTCATGTGGATATGGAGTCGATGTCGTGCTTCACCCCCGTCCTTAGTGTTCTTCATGACGCTGGGCTGCTCAACTTCTGCACCGACATCTGTGACTGGAATGAAGAACTCATGCTTCAGTTCTATGCCACGTGCACATCACTGGCAACGTCGAAGATGTGAATTCATGGGTGTTGGACTGGATGACAGAAAATACTCACTACAAAGCACAGGCCTCTGAATTGCTTCATGCCGTCCCAGTCAGTCCTCCCATTGAAGGTGCAAGGCTCATCCATGCTGAACCTGAACTCTCAGACCATTTGATGCAAGTGTTGATGAAGCCTTTCAAGCCAGGCCAAGCTCCAAGGACCAAATTCCTCGTTAAGGAATTGCTTTATGTGCTAAGGACAGTATACAGGATATTGACCAAAACCCTCAGTCCTATCAAGGGCCACAACTTCGATGAAGAAGAGGTTGTTCGCATCATGAAGAATCTGCTTTTCAACGTTATACATGGTATTCCTATAAACTACCACAATTTCTTCATGAGGACTTTGGCTAATGTAGCTTTGTCACCTTTCGAGTTGAAGCCTTACGCTCCCTGGATTTTGATATTCATCCGATCAAGGTCTTCAATTCATTATAAGGCTGACTTTCAAAGTCATCTCAGCTATTTGCCCCCAATTTAAGTCCTCAAACGGACTATTTCTTCAGCTGATGAGAAGGGCAAGGCTGCTGTCATTGATGAAGGCACACGTCCATTGGATGGACAGTTTCACAAAGCTGCATCTTATTCCACCAATGATGACTCTGCCACACATGATTCAGCCGCAAATGCTTCAAAGCAATTCCCTCAAGCCACTGCTCCAAGGGTGATGACTGATCGTGAGCTTCTCCTCAGTCTTCATCAGAAGGTCGATCGCAACCACAAGTGGGTCAAGCGTCAGTTTGGTTCAATTCTTTAGAATATGACTATCACGCAAAACACTTTGAAGAAGAACCATTACTACTTGCATGAAGTTTTTGATCGCACATGGTTGTATTGTCTCACCTCTATGGGGATGAAGATCTCAAGCGGATGGGCTTCAAGCGGGACTTTGACTGGTCTCAGCCACCTTCGAAGAAATTCAAGAAGGTCAAAGTTCCTCACTTGGTGGCCAGCTCATATTCTTCATCGCGTGAGACTGATGAACATGAAGATTTGGACGACACTGTGGCAGGCCCTACTCCAACGGACGACCCCAACAACGTTGGCGCTCCTCCATCGACATCTTGATGATATTCTTCAGGGGCGTTAGTCCTCATTTTTCGTCCCTTTTGGTCATTCGATGACAAAGGGGGACAAATTTGAGTTAGTCTTCAAGCGGGTCTATATATATGGGCGTTTTTTTTGCTAAGTTACAACTCTCGTTCTTCTGAAGTATTTGTTGGATTGAGTTGTAAATTTAAGTCCTATGGTGGTCTGATACTTTTTCTCTATTTTTCTGCATGCTATTTCCTCAAGTATGTTAATGCACGCATGCAGAATTACCTCAGTCACCATATTTCATCATGCATTTTAAATTCTTCATATCATATGTTAAATGCGTGTATCAATTACAAGATATAGGGGGAGATCATTCTACTCTATAATGTGCATTGCTATTCAAAGCAAATTCCTCAAATATGCACATCTTCAGGGGGGGAGTTCTTCTATATCTTACAATCAAATTCCTCAATATCAGTATTTACACTTCTTATGTTTCTCCCCGTTGAAAACTTAACCTATGTTGTCATCAATCACCAAAGAGGGGGAGATTGTAAGTGCATCTAGTGTCGCTTAGTGATTTTGGTGTATTGAAGACTTATAGGTTAAGGGACTAATGATTTTGTGAGTGTACACAGGTATATAAGTCTATGAGGAGTTTGATATTTACAGAGAAAGTCGACCCCTAAAAATGAATGTCTTCAACTGAAGACTTTGGCTTTCTGAAGACTTTTAAAGTGAAGAAAATGGTGTGACCGTAAAGACTTAATATTCATGCGAGGAATATGAAGCGTGAAGGCTTTTGTTTTCATAGTTTCATTTTCTCTTTCTAGAGTCATAGGAAACATCGTACTATTAGAGGGGGTCGAGGTAAAACTAAGGAAAAGTTTCCAAGTGATGCTCATCTCAAAATCCTACACCTACCCAATCCTTTCGAGTGAAGCCATTGGAAATCTCATACAGTTCAGTCAATTCCTTCAGTGACAGAGACGAAGATCTTCTAGTCTCTGAGGAATTTGTTATGACTGAGGAGTTAGGAATTCGCCAGTGCGGATTGCCTACAAGTGACGAATATGATAGCCCTAAGGAATTTGATACTCAAATATCCGACCGTTGTTGTGCTACGCGCCAGCTATCCCAAAATATCTACCCACCTAATGGTCATATCATTGAAGGGCATTTATGTCTTATCATGTCGGGCTACTCCCTAGGCTATAAATAGACGCCCCCTACAACCACTAGCTGGTTGGCTGCTCCAAGAGAAACTGACACTTGTCATTGAGAGCATCCCATCCTCCGAGGACTTTGAGTGAAAATCATCAAGTGAGGAAACCCCAAACCCAAACACCTACAAACCCAAAGTGATTGATCATCACTAAAGAGATTGTCCCTGTGTGGAACCGACGCTTGTTACCTTTGAGGACTGTGTATCCTCCAGACGGTTAGGAGTCATGGTCTAGAGCATCCAAGAGGAAATTGTGGATCATCGAGTGACCAAGTCTGTGAAGGTTTGGAAGTCACCTGAAGACTTACCACGAGTGATTGGGCGAGGTATGTGTGACCTTAGCTCAAGGAGAATACGGTGAGGACTATGTGTCCGGGACTGGGTGTCCTCAGGTTTAAATACCTAACCGCTCCAACCAGACATACGACTATCACAGTAGTTGGAACTGGTCTACCAAATCACTGTCTTCACCGAGCTACTGGTTCTATTTCCTCAACCCTTCCATTTCCTCATTCATATACTATTGTACTTGATTGTTACTATTTTAAGACTTTGACTGAAGACTTTCTCAATTTCCTCAGTTCTAATTCTTCAGTCAGTTTGTCTTCAGCATGCTTATCCTGTGTTTGCGCTACTTGTACTATGTGCTTGTTTTTATTTCATCATGATGACTGTGCTACTGCTCTGTTATGCTTGCATCTGAGTACTTATTCCGCTGCTAGTTGTTCGTGACTTAGGAATTTCCTCACATTGAAATTCCTCAGTGACAAATTTGTAAAAATCGCCTATTCACCCCCCTCTAGTCGATATAACGCACTTTTAGTAGTGAATCATGTTTTTGATAAAAAAGTATTAACATCTACACTACCAACTCAGTGTCACTAGATCTATCATAAATATGTTTTCATATTGTACTTATTTTAGTATCGCAGATGTTTGATTTTTTTTGTAATTTGATTAACACTAAAACTATTGTGCTCAAGATAAAGACTAAGTGGCGTGTTCTGATGTCCTCCATCTACTCTAAAACTTCCCAGATTCAGCTTCTTGCATGGCTTCTCGCTTCACCTGGCGGTTGGAAATCGTTTGGCAGCCTCGTAGCTTCTCCCAGTGCCACGTTGAGCTCGAAGCCCAACTGGGAAGCTACATGCCTATTTGTTGCCACCTGGGCCGGCTAAAAGTGGTCCATTAGAAGCGAGGGAGAGGGGAGATAACGAGTGAGGCCTTCGTGCATGTACATCTGTACGAGCGAGGAGGAGCTTAGACCAACACGTTTTCTTGGGCGCTGGCAATCTGGGTGTAAATAACTGGAACTCCAGATTCCTCTAAACATGGAGCTCGGTTTGCCTCGCTTCCAAAAATTGCACTAGGTCCCAAGTTAGCTTCGTGAAGTTTAGCTTGTTGGAGCTTATGTGTTCGGGTTGGTTTCTCGCTGAGAGTTTGTGAAGTTGGGAGTTGGTGGACATCAGAACATGTCCTAAGTGGCTTCATATAAATGGTTGGAGGGAGAAGTATTTTAGAACCTTCAACCTCATCTACATTCATAAAATCACACTTGACATTTCCCACCACACCAAAAAGGATGTTGAAAAAATTGTTTCAGAAAATTCCACCACTCAAACACACTTCCTAAAATATGGAACTTCCTCTACATCAGAACAAATTTTTAAAAAGATCTATTCACATGATTTTTTTAATCAAAGGGGCTTCCCCTGTCCCAACTTTTATTAAAGCCAAGGCAACTTACTAAGGCGTCTAGCTTAGACCAACCTGTTGCTTGCAGGATAAAGTGTGATCCTTCATAGGAAGCCACCTCCCGCTTGAAAAAAGTGAGAAAGTTGAGAGAAGGGGGAGAAAAGGTAAAGTTGAATATGTCTTAGGTGGGCCAAATGAAGCAACTAGTTTGGGTGGTTTGAGGGCATGTATTATGTGATTGCCTGTATCTGCGTTGGTATTTCCCCGAAGAGGAGAGGATGATGCAACACAGCAACGGTAAGTATTTCCCTCAGTTATGAAACCAAGGATATCAATCCACTAGGAGAACAAAGCAACACTATGTACACGGTACATGTACACAAATAACAAATACTTGTAACCCAACGCGTAAGAGGGGATGTCAATCCCTCCTCGGTAGATAGATTAAATTCTATGAGATTAGATAAATAGATCTAGCGAAAACACAAAATAAAAAATAAAGAAAAAGTGCAGCAAGGTATTTTTGGGTTTTTGGAATAATAGATCTAAAAACAATATGATAGAAAATAGACCCGGAGGCCATAGATTTCACTAGTGGCTTCTCTCAAGAAAATAGCATACGGTGGCTAAACAAATTACTGTTGGGCAACTGATAGAAGAGCAAATAATTATGACAATATCCAGGGCAATGATCATGTATATAGGCATCACGTCCAAGATTAGTAGACCGAAACAATTCTGCATCTACTACTATTACTCTACATATCGACCGCTATCCAGCATGCATCTAGTGTATTAAGTTCAATGAGAAACGGAGTAATGCAATAAGAACGATGACATGATGTTGACAAGATCTATTCATGTAGGAATTAGACCCCCATCTTTTGTTCCTTAATAGCAACGATACATGTGCGTCATATCTCCTTCTGTCACTGAGATTGAGCACCGCAAGATCGAACCCATCACAAAGCACCTCTTCCCATTGCAAGAAAAATCAAACTAGTTGGCCAAACCAAACAAAAGTTTTGGAGAACAAATATGAGGCTATAAATCATGCATATAAGAGATCAAACAAGACTCAAATAATATTCATAGATAGAACTGATCATAAATATGCAATTCATCGGATCCCAACAAACACACCGCAAAAAGTCATTACATCAAATAGATCTCCAAGAACATCGAGGAGAACATTCTATTGAGAATCAAAAAGAGAGAAGAAGCCATCTAGCTACTGCCTACGGACCCGTAGGTCTATGGTAAACTACTCACGCATCATCGGAGGAGCACCAATGAGGATGATGAACCCCTCCGTGATCGTGTTCCCCTCCAGCAAGGTGCTGGAAAAGGGCTCTAGATTGGATCTCGTGGTTCTGGAACTTGCGGCGGCTGGAATTGTGTTTCATCGACTCCCCTATGGTTTCTGGAATATTTGGGTATTTATAGAGTTGAGAGGCAGTGGAAAGGACTCCGGTGGGCCCCACCACCAACATGGGTGCCCTGGTGGGTTGTGGGCCCACGGGCCTCCCCTCTGGCACTTCCTTGGCTCCCAAGTTGTCTTCTGGGCAGAAAAAAATCTCTAAAAAGTTTCATGGCATTTGGACTTCGTTTGGTATTGATATTATGTGAACTAAAAAAACAAGCAAAAAACAACAACTGGCACTAGGCACTATGTCAATAGGTTAGTCCAAAAATGATATAAAGTTGCTATAAAATAAATATAAAACATCCAAGAATGATAATATAACAGCATACTAGTGCAGAGACGTGATATACAAACGGTTTTTACCCCCTTTCCATGACGGAGTTTTAAACCGTCGCCTAGTGAGTATGTGCGATAGGGGGGTCCTTCCCACACGACCCAGAAACCGTCGGAGATAGGCCCTTCGGCCACACAGGCGGGGGCGAAATGAGCTCGTGTGCGATCGGGCAAGGCATCGAAACCCAATCATTTCCGTTCGTATGTACATCCCACATGGTGAATCCCAGAAAAACATTTATGTTCGTATGTATATCACACACAATTTTTTTGTGTGGAAACGTTTGTGCAAGGTGGCCTAATGCAAACAGTTCTCTACCGGAAGCCGTGTGTGATTGTTAGTTGATCCAACACGCCTACTTTCTAGATAACGTGTTGGTTGTTTGAGCTCATCGCCCATGGTGTTCTCTGAGTAGCCGTCTGTAATAGAAAACCCCAATTGGCAGGGTAATTAGCCTATTATTGATAATCCATGTAGTAATCAAATTGACATTTCTTATAAAATACACCAGATATTTCATATTCGTATAATAGCAACCAGGATTTCATAATTGAATTACATCAGATAGCTTCAGCACTCAGTTACGCCATTACACGACAGCACCAAGTTTCACATGCAACATCGAAAACCTTTGGAAAGTAGCATCATACACGGTAAATAGAAAGATGAATCTCATCTAGGAAACTGCAGAAGCGGAAGGCAAATATTGAGCCTTCAGTGATGTTGAATGTCCTTGTAACTTGAGGCCACTGGCTATGGATAATTGCCCGCACAAACTTCGTCCTCTTCGGGAAGACTTCAATATTGTACCGTGGGTGTTGAATGAATACCTTCCTCGCCTCTTGACCATGCAGGTGATTTGAGAGGTAATAATCAGTGAACTGCTTTGAAAAGTACTGAAAACAAAGATATGCATAAATCATCATTATAAATTTTGAAATGACACAAGGGGTAAAAACAAGGTAAAAGAGTTAGTACCATCCTATAGTTGACTGATGTCTTCTTCATTGTGCAAACAAAGATATTGCTGTTATTTGTCGCAAGTTCCTTCATCCAAACAATCTTTCTGAGTTTCTTGACTTGACTGATATTCATGGACATCTCATTTCCCATATGCAAAATGGGTCGAATAGTGGGTCTAAGCCTCTGACAGGAGGACCTACATGTGCAAGAGCAAATTGTAAGACACCTAAATATCACAATGATTCCTTGTCGGGGGTTTGGTGCGACATATGCCAACGGATGGCTTATCATGGTGGGGGAGAGTAGAACGTCGCCGGTGCCTAGAAACGGGATGAGGCGAAGACATGCACGCCGGCGAATCTTACCCAGCTTCGGGGCTCTCCAGGGAGATAATACCCCTACTGCTGCTCTGCGGGGTCTCCGCATGATCACTATGGCCAAGTGTTTACATGGTGGCTCCTTGAGCTGTTTCTGGTGGTAGAAGAGGGCAAGGCTAGCTCTCTCCTTCTATCTGGTATGGTCTAGAACTACTGGGATCCAACCCCTTGCATGGGTGCCCTGGGGGGTTTATATAGGCCTACCCCCAGGGGTACAATGGTAATTCGACTGGGCGCGGGCCCATTCGTTAGTGCCTCCGACCTCCGACTTCTCCGCCGACTGCTGGGGCCCGCCGACTGCTAGGGCCCGCCGACTAGTGGGCCCCACCAACTGGTCTGGTACGGAGCCAACAGGCCGCGTCCGCCGCGGGCGGGTCTTGTCGGCTGCTGATTACTGTAGCCGTGCTTCTGATGACGCAGGCTTGGTCATGGGGTCGTGGCAACAGCCCCGCCGCCTGGCGGGCGATCACTGTGGCCACTCCCCATCTCATCTTGATTAATGGCGCGTGGGCCCCGGGGGAGGGCTCGGCCTACTCCCCTGGGCCGACTCTCGATGGGTCCGACTGGCGGTCCTCCCGCCGTCTCCCGAGGTCCAGGCCGAACAGACAAGCCATTGTGGGCACAGGACTTGGTACTGTGGTGCTGATGTCAGGGCCGGCCGGGCAACAGTGCCACGCCGCACGGAGATCTTCCCGGGTACGGCGTGCTGTGGCCATGCCTGCCCTTGGTAAGGGGTGGGGAGTGGACTTCACTGTAGCCACGCCCCTGCCCTGTCCCCTCTGATGAGGTCATGGTTTGTTGGAGTCGCCGGCCGACTCCCCAAAGCGGGCTTCTCTAGAAGTCGTCCCTGGAACTCGGCCGTGAGCGGGCAGTCGGCCGCCCTGCCGTCGACTCCTCAGGAGATGGCTCTTCGTCCTGGGGTCTTGAGGGGCACAGCCTGCCCCGATGTCTTGAAAGGTCATGGGACCCGGGTTGGCCTACCCGTGGCCCATTACTCCAACAGTAGTCCCCGAAGCTGGTGAGGCGCCACGGACGATCGGCCGAGAAGCCTCAGCAGTTTCTCTTTCCGGGCGCTCAACGCATGGTCTTGATTGACTTCTGCCGGGCCGACTAGAAGGAGTCGGACTTGCTCAACTCGGACTTCACTCAATTTCTACTTGCTCGGTATTTCGAACGTCGTGGCGGGATTATAAGTGGCGTGCTAGCTAAGCCTCCAGGCCGCCGCCCGTTCTTGGCCTGTCACGCGAGGGCACGTGGCTAGGCCGTCCTACCAGCCCACGCGTGCAACTGGACAGGCCCACAGGCGGGGCCCGCCCCTACCGCGCCTCAGCGCCCGAGCGGATCCGCTGCGGCCCCGGTGGACGGTTGGGATTCCCATGGAGTTACTACGTGCAGTAACTTTACGTGGATCGTGGGGGTCGCGGGGTTGTGGGCGCAGTAAATCCCCACGTCCGCCCCCTCGGCTTTGCAGCCCACAGGGCTATAAGTAGGGGGAGAGGGGGGCACGCGCGCCCCTCCTTCCCACTACTCCTCGCTCTCTTCCTCCTTGCCGCTCCTCGCACTCCTCCTTCCTCTTTTCTTCTTTGCTCCGCCGCACGCCCAAGCTCCGGCGAACGCCGCGGCGACAGCTCGCGATGAGTTCTTCCTCCGCTGTCGCGCCTCCCCCAGTGCGTTCCGGCACCTGGGACGGTTCCGAGGTTCATGAAGACCACATCGAGTTCCTCCGCCGGACCCATCGGCTTCCCGGCGAGGATCGCGTGCAGGTGCGTCTTGCGCCGGAGGGGGAGATTTCCCCCGCCCCGCAGGAGGGCGAGCAGGTCATCTTCTGCTCGCACTGCCTGCGCGGGCTGGGGCTGCCGGCGAGCAGCTTCTTCTGGTCTTTCTTGGAGTTCTACGGCCTCCAGCCGCACCACCTCACCCCCAACACAGTGGTGCTGTTGTCCGCCTTCGTGGCCTTGTGCGAAGGCTTCCTCGGAGTCCTCCCCACCCTCGAGCTCTGGGGGGAGTTCTTCTTCTCCAAGATCCGTACCCTGGCCGCGGGCGTGCCGGCTCAATGCGGCGCCTTCATCGCCGTGTGAAGGTCAGGAGTCGACAACCCCTTCCCCTCCATCTCACTGATAAAGTCGGTGAAGATGTGGCAGAGATCCTACTTCTACGTCAGGAACGTCGCCACGAGGGGCGACTGGGTCAATCTACCGGCTTTCGAAGCCGGCCCGCCGGCTGGGAGACTGCCCAACTGGTCGTACCGGGCCAAGTCGCTGACGCCTGCGGGAGCGGCGCCATCACGCGACTCCGAGTGCTGACGCAGTCGGAGGGTCTGACTGGTCCGGACCTGCTGGCCGCCTTCGTCTCGCGCCGAGTTCTCCCACTCCAAGGCCGACCTCGCATGATATGCCAGATGAGCGGGCACCGCGACCCGAGTCGAATGTGCACCAAGGACATGCCTCACGAAGAGGTGGCCTTCATGGTGAACTACCTCTCGGACAGCAGGCTCCTGGAGGACTGGCGATTCGGCAAGGAGCCGTACTCCCGTGCCAACCCCCCGCCCGTGGTGAGTCGCCTTTCTTTTCTTTCTTTAGATTGTCTTCTTCTTGCCGAGTTCTGTTTTGACCAGTCGGCTTTGGTTAGAATCCCCTTCTTCACCCACCAGCCGTCACCTTGGGGCCTGCCCGTGAGTTCGTCGCCGACCGGGCGGAGAGCGACGTCGATGACCCTAATCTGGGGGCGGCGGCTCTGGAAGACGACGCCGAGGGAGGAGGGACAGCAGGCGACTTCAGGCCTTCGGCTACCTTCGCCGACTGGCCTGAAGACAGCACCGAGGGAGAAGTCGCCCCTCGCCATCGGCCAGGAGCCAGCCAGCCTGGCGCGGGCTCTTCTGCCGCGCCGGGCGCTCCAGGCGGCGGGAAGAAGCGCAGGGCCGTGCTGGCCTTGTTCGGCAGTCGACCGAAGAAGCCCAAGGGCTCGGCTGCGGCGACCCGGCGGGACGAGGCAGCCACGAAGGCCATCCGCTTCCGTAAGGAAGTGAAGAAGCCGCTGTTGGTCTCCGCGTAAGTATTATGTCTTCAAAGTTTTATTCTTTCTTCATGATTTGTCTAAGTCTATGCTTGCCCTTCTTTCTTCAGGGCTCCCCTCTCTCTTGAGCGGGTCGCCGCCGACTCCGTCATGGGGTCAGCGGAGACGTCCGCCACCACTCGGCGGATTGACCCCGCAGCTGACCTCCAGGAGGCGACGGAGCAGAATGCGCAGGAGAGGCGCAACGAATAAGAGGCCCTCCACCTGGAGAAGGCGGAAGCCGACAGGGCGGAGGCCTCCGCTAAGAAAAAACTGGCGGAGGCCGAAACCGCCGCCGCGGCGAAGCAGCAGGCCGAGGAAGCCGCACGCCGCCAGTCGGCCTTGCTCGTCACCCCGCTGAACTCTGCGCCGCCGCCTCCGGAGTTCATGGGGCCAACTGGAGAAGCCGGCAGGGAGAACCTCGTCGAGGAGAGGGAAGGCGGCGACCCCTCTACTCCTGACGCGAATGTTCCGCCGCCGCCTCCGCCGCTGTCTGAAGGCGCCCAAGGTGAGCAGCCATCGGACCCTCCGGTGCCGCCGACCAAAGACGAGGCCGTGGCGAGGCTACTCCTCCAAGTCGGCTCGCCAACGCGCCGTCGTTTGGAGAAGGCGACATCGGCACCTCACCCCCTGGAAGCCGGCACCGCCAGCTCGGCGGCCCCAGATGCCGAGGCGACGAGCGCCACACCTGTTGGGTGGGTGCGAGGAGGCGGCACAGGGCCGCTGAACTGGGCGCTCCTGGACGTCCAGGCGAAGCTCCGTGCTGAGGGCGACGCTCTCCAGAGTTGCACCAAGGCGTTCCTAGCGTCGCGGGCAGCCGTCCGGGTATGTTTTTTTCCTTTGGTCTTTGTTTTCTTGCTCCTCTCTGTGGGGGCGTGCCAACGCACCCACTGGGTGTAGTCCCCGAGTTTCGGGCCAGCTACTGAGAAGGTGGCCCGGAACTCCAATTGATGAACTTCTGGGTACTAACTTGTCTGAAATGCTTGTCGCAGGATTACCACAACCTCCGTGTCACTGCCTTCAACCGTAACGTTGAAGAGCTGGGCAAGCGGACCGCCGACTTGGCAGAGAGCCGGAGTAAGTCCTCCCTTTTTTTTCTCTGCGGGGGCGCGCTAGCGCACCCGCGGGCTATAGTCCCCGAGATTCGGGCCGGCTGCTGAGCAGCCAGGCCGGATCTCCTTGGCGACCTACTTTATTGACGACTGTTGTCTTTCTTCCTTTCCTTCAGGAGCCAATGCTGCTCTTCAATAGCAGCTGAGCGAAGCCAACTCCGCCCTGCGCGCCAAAGGGGAGGAGTGCAGCAAGCTCGCCATAGAGCGTGATCTGCTGGCCACTCAGTTGGCAGAGCAGAAGGAGCTGCTTGTGAAGTCGCAGAGGGAGGCGGAGGAGACAGAAACCACCCTCTTGGCCGAGTTCGTGAGCGAGCACTCCTCCTGGTCTGACAAGGAGGCGTTGTTGTCCTCCGGCTTCCACGAGATTGAAGACATCGTTGATGGTGAGCCTCTTTATTTTCTTTCTTCGAGCTGCCGACTTAGATTGTGCCGACTCCTAGTTTTTGACTTGCTTCTTCGTTTCTTCGTGTCTGTGCAGACTTCTTCCCTGGGCAGTCGCAGGCCGCCATCCAAGCCATCGAGGCTGACCGTGAAGGTCGAAGGGCGGAGGGCGCAGAGATCGCCGCCGATGCCCCCCGAACTCTTGACGAGCACATCCTGAGCATCGAGGCTCACCTCCGGCCGGCTCACCAAATGTTGTGCTGGCTCTAGCGCGTCGGTGCCCAGGTGATTGTTGCCCTTTGGCCGGATGTGCAGGCTCCGCGCACCCCCAGCCTGACGGCCAACTGGCTGGAGGTCGCGGCTGGTCGTCTTAAGGCCTGGAAGGGCTCTTCAGCCTGGGCTGGAGTGTGCCAGGCCTTGGAGTTTGTCAAGGCGTGGTACCCGGGGCTGGATCTAGACCGGTTGGCCATGCTTCGGTCGGAGGCCCACCCGGAGCTGGTGGCTGCGGAAGACGCCCTCGTCAAGCGTGCTGCGGCGATCGCCGAGTACACCGACACCAGCATCTTCGTCCCCGAGCGGTCTGAGGACGGCGAGGAGGCACCGCCGGAGTGGTTTGGGATGAACCCAGACTACGGCGAAGACTCGGCGGAGGTGATTGGCTCCAGCGTTGAGGAGGAGGACGAAGCGGAGGATGGAGGCGAGGCGGAGGCACCAGAAGACGGAGCAGACGGCCAGCCTCAGCCCGACCGCGCCTCCAGCAACGAGCCGCGTGCGACCGAGTCAACTGCCGCCGGAGGTGATCGGGCCGAGACTAGCCAGCCGGCTGCCCCGACGCCTGACGCTGGCGCCTCCTCCAACCCTCCGAATCCGTCTGTTGCCTCCTAAGCTGCCGATGTATCTTTCATTTTATCTGCTTCAGTAGTCTTTGAAGAACTTGTTAATTCGAAAATTCCACCCACGGGGTGTATTTTGAACCTCTACTCGACAATTCGGCCAAAGGCCTATGTTATGTAAATATATATATCTATCTTTTCTTGCTCATTGTTCTTTTGGATTTTTTTCCTTTGCCGCTTTCTCTTAGTTGCCTGCCTTGCCAATCGGACAGCCGCTCTGTGGACTGTTGCTGGATCAAGTGCTAGGCTACTTTGGGGAAGCAAGTACTTAGCCGATTTCAAGATTGTTTGAGCAAGTTGGATAGAAGACGACAATCCGACTATCCGACAGTCGGTTTGCGAGAAAGGCTGGAAGCCGTCTTGAGCTATGTTTTATGCTTTGAGTCCTTAGCCATTTTTCATGCGAACACCCATTCTACCTTACCTCTACCCACCGTACAATCGCTCTACGAGCTGCGGCTTCTCACAGAAGACGGTTTGGGTGTTACACACTACTTGTCCGGTTGCAGGAAGCATTTCATAGTGCAAGGCGGAAAGTCCCCGGGCCGACTTGTCGAACCCGGTGCCAAGCGGCATGACAAAGAGTAACATGCTTGTAGGCATAATTTTTATCATACAGACAAAAGAGGGCAGTCCCCGAGCTCGTCTCGAGGGGCCCGAAGTCTTGGTACTTTAATACAAAAGGTAGCGTGGTACATACTGCATCAACTGTAAAATCTTCGGAGGAGATTTGCATTCCATGGCCGCTCTGTCTCCTTGCCGGAGTCGTCCCTCTTGCATGCTCGGGGCTTCTGAGCATCGATCAGGTAGTAGGAATCGTTGCCCAGTACTTTGCTTATGATGAAAGGGCCTTCCCAAGGCGCCGACAGCTTGTGTTAGCCGGCTGTTCGCTGGATCAGCCAGAGCACAAGGTCGCCTTCTTGGAAAGATCTTGGCCTGACCTTCCTGTTGTGGTATCGGTGCAGGCTCTGCTGGTAGATGCTGGACCGGCTGAGTGCCAATAGCCGGCCCTCTTCCAGCAGATCGACGCCGTCTTGTCGTGCTTCTTCTGCTTCCTCCTTGGTGTACATGGTGACTCATGGGGAGTCAAACTCTATGTCCTTTGGGATGACGGCTTCGGCACCGTAGACGAGGAAGAAGGGCATGAAGCCGGTTGACTTGTTTGGAGTCGTGCGCAGACTCCAGAGGACGGCTGGTAGCTCGTCGAGCCAGCAGCCAGCCAAGCGCTCCAGAGGCTCGATCAACCGAGACTTGATGCCGGACATGATGAGGCCGTTTGCTTGCTCCACTTGGCCGTTTGACTACGGATGGGCGACGGACGCTAGGTCCAGTCGGATGCCCTGTGTTGCGCAGAAACGAGCCAAGGTGCCTTTGGCAAAATTTGTGTCGTTGTCGGTGATGATGCTGTGTGGTATGCCATACCGAATTGTGATATCGGTGATGAAAGTCACGGCAGTCGGGCCGTTTAGTTTCTTAATTGGCTTCGCTTCCACCCACTTGGTGAACTTGTCCACTTCGACAAGTAGGTGAGTTAAACCACCTCGTGCTGTCTTGAATGGTCCCACCATGTCTAGACCCCAAACTGCGAAAGGCCAGGCAATGGGGATGGTCTTGAGCGCAGAAGCCGGCTGGTGCGGCTTGGAGCTGAACTTCTGGCACCCTTTGCATTTTTGGACCCACTCCTTGGCCTCTTCCAAGGCAGTCGGCCAGAAGAAACCGTGCCGAAAGGCTTTGGCGACGAGTGCTCTTGAAGCCGCATGGTGGCCGCATTCGCCTTGATAGATGTCTTTGAGAATCGCCTGGCCTTGCTCTGGCTCTACACAGCGCTGGTAGACACCAGTGACGTTGCGCCTGACCAGCTCTCTGTTGACTATGGTATAGGCTGCCGCCCGACGTTGTACTTGCCGAGCTGAGGTCTCATCAGTTGGTAGCTCTTTGTTCACCAGGAATTTGAGGATGGGCTGAGCCCATGAGGGTGCTACTATTTCTTCGACTATCAGAACTGCGACTTGGATGAGGGCGGCCGGGCTGGGAGGCGGCGGGTTGGAGTCAACAGCCGCTTGCTGGGTTGATGAAGTCCCCAGGCCGACTGGCGCGGTCCTTGGGCTGAGTTCTGGAATCTTCGAGTCCGCCACCCCAGTCCCCGGGCCAGGCTCGACTGTGGCGGCTTTGGAGTCATCCGCCAAAGTCCCCGTTCCGTCTGCCGGAGCTCTGGAGTCGGATCCGCCGTCTTCGGGAGGAGCCGGCACAAAAAAATGGAGTCTGATTCTGGTGAGGGCTTGACAGACGGCTTGAGGAGGCATTGAAGGGCGACGCCAGATGGTATTGCTTGGCGGGTAGAGCCGATTCATGCCAAGGCGTCTGCTTGGTCGTTGTCGTTTCTTGGCACATGGAGGAACTCGCACCCTTTCAAATACCTGCTGAGTTGCTGCACGAGGAAACGGTAGCTCGCCATGTTTGCGGCTTTCGTGTCCCAGTCGCCAGATGACTGCTGGACCACTAAGTCCGAGTCGCCATAACACAAGATCCGGCGGATGCCAAGTTCTTTGGCAAGCCGGAGCCCGTGAATGAGCGCCTTGTACTCGGCAACATTGTTGGAAGCGGCAAAATGGATTTGCAGTGCATATTTGAGCTTGTCTCCTTTTGGAGAGGTGAGGATGATGCCGGCTCCCAAGCCGGTGCGCATCTTGGAGCCGTCGAAGTGCATCCGCCAATGGGTGGAGTCAGGCGCTGGAGGCAGGTACTCGGCCCAGTCGACGAGAAAGTCGGCCAGCGCTTGTGATTTGATAGTGGTGCGGGGCTGGTAGTAGATGGTGTAAGGAGCCAGCTCTATGGCCCACTTGGCCACTCGACCAGAGGCATCTCGGCTACCGATGATCTTGGCAAGTGGGGCCGTGCAGACCACTATGATTGGATGCTCTTGAAAGTAAGGCTTCAATTTCTTGGCAGCAAAGTGTATGCCATAGCACATCTTCTGGTAGTGGGGGTAGTTCTGCTTGGAGGTCGACAGTACCTTGCTCAGGTAATATACTGGTCTCTGGACAGGCAGCGCCTTGCCTTCCTCCTTGCGCTCCACTACCATGACTGTGCTGACTACTCGGCTGGTGGCGGCGATGTACAGGAGCATAGGTTCCTTGGGAGTCGGAGCCGCCAGGACGGGTGGAGTAGTCAGCATCTTCTTCAACTGGTGAAAAGCTTCGTCCGCCTTATGGTTCCACTCAAAAAAAGTGGTCTTCTTCATGAGTTGGTATAAGGGGAGGGCTTTCTCGCCCAGCCGACTGATGAATCGGCTGATGGATGCTAAGCAGTCGGTGAACTTCTGCACATCCAGCAGTCGGCTGGGTACCTCCATTCTCTCGATGGCCTTGATTTTTACTGGGTTGCATTCTATGTCGCGTTCAAAGACAAGGAAACCTAGCAGCTGGCCGGCTGGTACTCCGAAGACACACTTCTCGGGGTTGAGCTTGATCTGGAACCGGCGCAGGTTCTCAAAGGTCTCTTTGAGGTCTTCCAGCAGTGTTCCATGCTTTTCCGTCTTCACCACCACGTCGTCCACGTAAACATGGGCGTTCCGGCTGAGCTGCTTGAGGAGACACTTCTGCATGCAACGCTGAAAGGTGGCGCCGGCATTCCTCAAGCCGAACGTCATGGTGAGGTAGCAGAATGCTCCAAACGGCATGATGAAGGCGGTCTTCAATCTGTCAGCCGGGTTCAGCTTGATCTGGTGATATCCTGAGTATGCATCCAAGAAACTCAACAACTTGCATCCGGTTGTGGAGTCTATCACCTGGTCAATTCTTGGTAGAGCAAATGGGTCCTTGGGGCAGGCCTTGTTGAGGCTCGTGTAGTCGATACACATTCGCCACTGCTTGTTCTTCTTTAGCACCAGGACCGGATTTGTCAGCCACTCCGGGAAGAAAACTTCCATAATGAAGCCGGCTGCTAGGAGTCGGGCTATCTCTTCTCCGACAACTCTTCTCTTTTCTTCTGATAAGAGGCGCAGGGGCTGCCTGACCGGCTTTGCATCAGATCGGACATGTAACTTGTGCTCGGCGAAATCCGTCGGTACACCTGGCATGTCTTTGGGAGACCATGCGAAGATGTCCCGATTCTCACGGAGGAAATCGACGAGCTCGCCTTCCTATTTGCTGTCGAGGTTTGCACCTATGACGACGTACCTCTCTGGGTGCTCCGGATCCAAGGGTATCTTCTTTGTCTCTTTGGCCGGCTTGAACGAACCTTCGGCTTCCGACTCCTTCGGGTCGGGCGATATCTCCGGCTGCTTGTCGGCCATCGCCACAACTCGTTCAAGGAGTCGCTTCTCGGCTGCGATCACCAGGGACTCGGCCAGCCAACTGCTCTTAGCCACGCAAGCGGACGACTTCCGCTAGTCGCCGGCCACAGTCGGAATTCCCCTGGAACTGGGTATCTTCATCTTGAGGTAGGCGTAGTGGGGGACCGCCATGAACTTGGCCAAGGCAGGCCGGCCAAGTAGCGCATGGTATGGGCTCTCAAGGTCCACCACCTCAAACCAAACAGACTCTCTTCGGAAGTGATCTTTATTCCCAAAGAGGACGTCAATCAGGATCTTGCCGATTGGTGAGCAGGAAAGCCCGAGAACAATGCCGTGGAACACAGTCCGGCTGTTCTGAAGCTGTCTTTGCTTGATTCCTAACTTCTCCATGGTGTCCTTGTACAGGATATTGATGTTGCTGCCCCCGTCTATCAGAACTCGCGAGAAATGCGCGGCCCGTTTGTCCATGGCAAAGGTGGCGTCCAGGACCAAGGCGTAGGAGCCCGGACTCGGCATCACTTCTCGGTGGTCAGCCCTGCTCCAGCTGATGGGCCTCTCAGACCGGTGCATGAACTCTGGCGTCTCTAAGGCTACTGCGTTCACCTCTTGTCGCTGCAGCCGTCTACTGCGCCGATCATCAGCCACACTAGTGAACACCACATAGGCTCCATGCTCTTCAGGATATTCGTCTTGTACTGTGCCGACTGGCCTGACTGCCGGCTGCTGGGGCGGAGGCGTCTGCCCAGCAGGCGGGGGTGGTAGGAGGTTGTCTCCCTTGGCGATCCTGGTGAGCCAGTGGCACTTCTGGGTGGTGTGATTCGAAGGCTTCGCGCCGCTGTGGAACTTGCAAGGTCCATCCAAGGTCTACTCATAGGAGAAGGCCGGCAACCAGTTCAGCTTGCCGCCTTTCTGTCGCTTGGGCGGAGGATGCTCTTCTGGCTCCTGGGCTTCAACGGTTGCAACCTGCCGGCTGCCGGAAGCCGGCTGCGGGGCCTTGCGCTTGTTGTCGCCCTGCTGTTGTCGCCGGCCGGCGTCTGCCGCCGGAGTTCTTGGAGCCTGAGGAGCTACTTTGCCAGTCGTGTTGATTTGAATTTCCGCCTTCATGGAGGAGTCGGCCGTGGCATACTTGTCCGCTATGATCAGCAGCTCGTCGAGGGTTTCTGGCTCGTAGCAGAGGAGCTTGTGCTTGAGGAGGGTGCCTTCTCAGCACCCGGCTATGAAGTACTCGATGGCCTGCACCTCGTGCACGCCCTCGCAGGAGTTCCGGAGCTCAGCCCAACGCGTGAGGTAGTCGCAAGTCGACTCGTCAGGACCTTGCACGCACAAGGAGAGCTGACGAGGCTTGGGAGGACGCTTGTACGTGCTGGTGAAGTTGCGGACGAACGCTTTAGTGAAGTCGACCCAGCTGTTGATGCTGCGGGGCTTTAGGCTGTTCAGCCATGTCCGGGCCGTGCCCTGGAGCATGAGCGGAACGTATTTTACGGCGACACACTTGTTGCCGTTTGCTATGCTAACAGTCGTGGAATAGTCGACTAGCCAGTCTTCCGGCTTCACGGAGCTGGTATACTTGGGCGTGTCTCTTGGGAGCGTGAACCCTCTGGGAAAGGGCTCGTCCCAAATGCGGGGCCCGAAACAAGGCGGACCCAGCTCGTCTTCTTCTTCCAGCGCCAGGGACCGGTGAAGTCGGTCGATCCGGTGGCGGGCATCATTCTCTCCAACTCCCTCTCGGCGGCCAAGGCGGTCACCGAGAGTCAGATGGTCAACAGGCGGCGGGGAGACTCGCCTCTCCTTGCGGGGAGGGGGAGGCGGACAGTCGTCCCGTCATTCCACTGCTCTCGGGCGGCCATGTCGGTCGCGCTCTATGGTAATTCGAGTCCGACTGTGGCTGACAGCCGGCTCCTTGTCTTTTCTTCCTCGGGCGCCGCCAGTCGGTGTCCGAGACGTCGCGCCTTGATCTCGGTGCGGGTCGTTGTTTGGCCGCTGTGGCGCCTCCATGCGGCAGCCGGCCTCGTTCTGCGCGGCGGCCACGTCGAGGAGCCACTGGACTCGCTCCATCATGAGGCGGCGTTCTTCGCCCTCGAAATTGTCCAGCTCTTCCGCCGCTGCCTGGGCGTCTCAGATGTTCTCTGCCGGTGTAGCGTACACGGGGCGGCTAGCCCCAAACAGGCTGGCGATGGCTACGCCGCGCTGCTGGACCGCGCCAAGGCGGCTGGGCCCTGCCGGGGCCGGCGAGCCGCCAACGGCATGATCCATCTCCCGCTGGTAAGCTTCTGACAAGTGTCTCATGATGGCCAGCTTCTTCGCGCCTTCAACGAGCTGAAGGCGGCGCGCTTCTAACATTTCCGCGTCAGCATCTTCCGGAATGGGCGTAGTCAGGTCTTGCAGCGCTACACCGAGTGAGTCGGGCGCTCCTCCGCCAGGGAACTCGTCATGACTGATGACTAGCACCTCAGTGACGGTGCTTCCGTCGCTTTCTGCGTGGGGGAGAGGTTCATCGTAGACCATCACGTTGGTGGGGAACGCGTCGATCGACGCGGTGTCAGAGTCGACCAGCATCGGGTCGGTGGAGCCTACGGACTCCAAGTCTATGGCAGGCTCACCAGAAACGTGGAGTTGATCGAGGAGGCCCGTGAGGAGGTTTTCGGGGCCGCACGCGCCTGCGTCGGACGCAGGTTCGTCGGAGAGGCGGACCTCACCGACAAGTTCGGCCAAGGAGCTGGCTGCGCAGGCGATCTCAACGCCGCGCAGCGCGTCGATGCAAACTTCACCTGGCGTGCCTGGCTGGCTGCGCTCGCCAGGGAGGAAAAGGGTTCCCGTCCAGAACAGATCTCCGGACGGCGGTGCACTAGGCCCCACGGTGGGCACCAAATGTCGGGGGTTTGGTGCGACATATGCCAACAGATGGCTTATCATGGAGGGGGCGAGTAGAACGTCGCCGGTGCCTGGAAACGGGATCAGGTGAAGACATGCACGCCGGCGAATCTTACCCAGCTTCGGGGCTCTCCGGGGAGATAATACCCCTACTGCTGCTCTGCGGGGTCTCCGCATGATCACTATGGCCAAGTGTTTACACGGTGGCTCCTTGAGCTGTTTCTGGTGGTAGAAGAGGGCAAGGCTAGCTCTCTCCTTCTATCTGGTATGGTCTAGAACTACTGGGATCCAACCCCTTGCATGGGTGCCCTGGGGGGTTTATATAGGCCTACCCCCCAGGGGTACAATGGTAATTCGACTGGGCGCGGGCCCATTCGTCAGTGCCTCCGACCTCTGACTTCTCCGCCGACTGCTGGGGCCCGCCGACTGGTGGGCCCCGCCGACTGGTCTGGTCCGGAGCCGACAGGCCGCGTCCGCCGCGGGCGGGTCTTGCCAGCTGCTGATTACTGTAGTCGTGCTTCTGATGATGCAGGCTTGGTCATGGGGTCGTGGCAACAGCCCCGCCGCCTGGCGGGCGATCACCGTGGCCACTCCCCATCTCATCTTGATTAATGGCGCGTGGGCCCCGGGGGAGGGCTCGGCCGACTCCCCCGGGCCGACTCTCGACGGGTCCGACTGGCGGTCCTCCCACCGTCTCCCGAGGTCTCGCTGACTGGTGGGCCCCGCTACCTCCAGGCCGTACAGACAAGCCGTCGTGGGCGCAGGACTTGGTACTATGGTGCTGATGTCAGGGTCGGCCGGGCAATAGTGCCACGCCGCACGGAGATCTTCCTGGGTACGGCGTGATGTGGCCATGCCTGCCCTTGGTAAGGGGCGGGGAGTGGGCTTCACTGTAGCCATGCCCCTGCCCCGTCCCCTCTGATGAGGTCATGGTTTGTTGGAGTCGCCGGCCGACTCCCCAAAGCCGGCTTCCCTGGAAGTCGTCCCTAGAACTCGGCCGTGAGCGGGCAGTCGGCCGCCCTGCCATCGACTCCTCAGGAGACGGCTCTTCATCCTGGGGTCTTGACGGGCGCAGCCTGCCCCGATGTCTTGAAAGGTCATGGGACCCGGGTTGGCCTACCCGTGGCCCATTACTCCGACATTCCTGCAATTGCACAATAATGTGCTATTAGCAAAAAGACCATGCATGAGCAAACCTCGATGGTAAATCGCAGTGTCTCCCATTGTTTCCCTGCAACACATATAAGGAAGATCTTGATCAGGTTAACTGAGAGTTGGCATACTATCAGTAGAATATGTATTGAGTACAGCCAAATTCGATTTATTTCTCACATGCATAACAATACAAAATTGTACCCACAGCAAATGAAAATCAAATTGCAAAATTGAACCAGATAGTTAAATGGACAGCAGACCAAATGAACCAAAATAGTTAACTGAGCATGACATTGCAGAATAGAAACATGTACTAGAAGATAAGACAGGTAACAAAACAAAGAATGCTCGAGAATTGTACTACAAAATGTAGCAATTGTTGGACCAAACTATTAACTGAACATTACATTTCAGAGGACCAAACTTTTAACTGAACATCAGATTGCATATTAACATTACAGAGGACAAATCACTAGAAGGCACTGGCGGTGGCCTCGAGAAAACAGCACAAACTGTATTTTAAAGTAGACAACCGTGTGGCGGTGTCCACGGTGGCCTCGAAGAAGATGTGCTCCTCCAAGATCTGGTGGTCGGCACGCATGGAAGCCATAGCAACCTCGTGCGCGCGTGCGGCCACGATTTGCTTCTCCGCTGCCAGATGCAACCAAGCTCCATGTTATACTGTGTGCAAAATGGCTATGTGTGGCACTTAATTGGAGGTCATCGAACGGGGCATGTGGGACGAGGAAGAAGGAGAGGTGTGGGTGGTGTGTGGATTACCTGACCATATTGACAAGGAGGCGAGGAGGCCGCGCAATAAGAAGAAGGGTCGGCAGCAAGGAGGCGGCGCTGCAAGAAGAAGGGTCGCCAGCGATCGAGGAGGCGACGCTGCAAGAAGAAGGGACGCCAGCGAGGATGTGGCGCTGCAAGAAGAAGGGTTGTCGACGAGGAGGCTGAGCTGCCAGTAAGCAGTAGTGAAGGTTTGAACTTGGAAAGCAAGGAGGAACAATGGAAATGTGGCTTTTGGTGGGAGGGAGGGGCGGGCATATAGATATTTCCGCGGTGGTACAAAAAATTTGCTCGGTGCCGCAAGAGACTGGCGCACAAGTGTGGTTCAAGCGCGAGCGGTGGACTGTAGACGACGAAGCTTCGGCGTAAGCCAGACAAGACGGTGCACCAAGATATTTTATATCGCATCCCACATGATTCTTGCTAGTAAACTTTTTGTGGTATACCTTATTTTTTCATGATGTTTTGAAAGACAAAATGGTGTTATGGTGGGAAAGGATGGTGTTTGAATTGCTAAATCATTTATGTACAGTGAACATGCAACTACATGAGTGTCATGTTTAAATTTGGAATTATTCCAGGTTCACTTGGCATTTTTATGCATTAATTGAGTTTCTAGGCATTTAATGTGCATAATTCAAATTTGAACTACAAGCACATGCTCTAGTGCACCAAATTTGAACTACAAGCACATGCTCTAGTGCACCAAAGTTCGGAGTCCCGGATGAGATCCCGGATGTCATGAGGAGTTCCAGAATGGTCCGGAGGTAAAGATTTATGTATGGGAAGTCATCATACGGTCACCAGAATAATTCGGGGGTTACTGGTATTGTACCGGGACCACCGGAGGGGTTCCGGGGGTCCACCGGGAGGGTCCACCTGCCCCGGAGGGCCCTATGGGTTGTATGTGGAGAGGGACCAGCCCCTTAGTGGGTTGGGCGCCTCCCCCCCTAGGGCCCATGCGCCTAGGGTTTGGGGGAACCCTAAAGGGGGGGGCACCCCCTTGCCTTGGGGGGCAAGGCAACCCCCCTTGGCCGCCGCCCCCTCCTCAGATTGGATCTGAGGGGGCCGGCCCCCCTCTCCCTTGCCCCTATATATATGTGGGGGTTGGGAGGGCAGCCGCACCCAAGTTCCGGCACAGCCCTCCCCCTCTCCCAAGTTCTCCTCTTCTCCTACGCTGCTTGGCGAAGCCCTGCAGGATTACCACGCTCCTCCTTCACCACCATACCGTCGTGTTGCTGCTGGATGGAGCCTTCCCCAACCTCTCCTTCTCCCCTTGCTGGATCAAGGCGTAGGAGATGTCACCGGGCTGTACGTGTGTTGAACGCGGAGGTGCCGTCCGTTCGGCACTAGGATCATCGGTGATTTGGATCACGACGAGTACGACTCCATCAACCCTGTTCACTTGAACGCTTCCGCTTAACGATCTACAAGGGTATGTAGATGCACTCCCCTTCCCCTCGTTGCTAGATTACTCCATAGATTGATCTTGGTGATGCGTAGAAAATTTTAAATTTCTGCTATGATCTCCAACACATGGCACTTGAAAACTTGTTGCTCCAATGCCTCGAGCCTTGTCTCCATGCTTCCGGTCCTCCTTGGTCCCTCAACATCGTGGATATGCAGCAACCCCTCACACATATCAATAGTTTGAGGGTTTTGCAGCACCTCCGCGAGGTAGGGGTTGATGACCTTCTCGAAGAACTTGTCCTTGGGGGCACTTGAAGACGCCATGGCCATCTAGATTTGTCAGAAAAACTGCTCGAAACAAAGACAGAGGATATTTGCGTGATACGGTGGTCAAAACCTTCAGGAGATTATATAATGAATTTTTACCGACCAAAAGAAGAATCGTGCAAGAAAACGGAGTCCGAAGAGCACACGAGGTGCCCACGAGGCAGGGGGCGCGCCCTCCACCCTCGTGAAAGCCTCGTGTCCTTTCCGGTCTGCTTCTTATTTTCCTATTTTCTTAAATATTCCAAAACGGAGAAAAATTGCCATTAGAACTGTTTTGGAGTCGATTTACTTACCGTACCACGTACCTGTTCCTTTTTGGATTCTAAAACGTTCTGGAAAGTGTCCCTTATGTATTCCTCCGGGGTTACGGTTTCAATAACATTGGTTTCAATATTTATGGGATTACCTGACATATAATGTTTTATTCTTTGACCGTTCACCACCCTCGGATTTGTGCCTTCGAAGTTGTTGATTTTTATGGCACCAGAACGATAGACCTCCTCGATGATGTAAGGGCCTTCCCATTTAGAGAGGAGTTTGCCTGCAAAAAATCTTAAACGAAAGTTGTATAACAATACATAATCACCTACATTAAACTCACGTTTTTGTATCCTTTTGTCATGCCATCTTTTAACTTTTTCTTTAAACAGTTTAGCATTCTCGTAGGCCTGAGTTCTCCATCCATCAAGTGAGCTGATGTCAAAAAGCATCTTCTCACCAGCCAGTTTGAAGTCATAGTTGAGATCTTTAATAGCCCAATGTGCCTTATGTTCTAATTCAAGAGGTAAGTGACATGCATTATCATAAACCATTTTATACGGAGACATACCCATAGGATTTTTATATGCAGTTCTATAAGCCCATAATGCATCATCAAGTTTCTTGGACCAATTCTTTCTAGATCTATTGACAGTCTTTTGCAAAATTAATTTAAGCTCTCTGTTGGTAAGTTCTACTTGACCACTAGACTGTGGATGATATGGAGATGCAATTCTATGATTAACATCATACTTAGCAAGAATTTTACGGAAAGCACCATGAATAAAATGTGAACCACCATCAGTCATTAAATATCTAGGGACTCCAAACCTCGGAAAAAATAATTTCTTTAAGCATCTTAATAGAGGTGTTATGATCAGCACTACTAGTTGGAATAGCCTCTACCCACTTAGTAATGTAATCAACAGCAACTAAAATATGTGTATACCCATTAGAGGAAGGAAAAGGTCCCATATAATCAAAGCCCCGGACATCAAATGGTTCAATAACAAGTGAATAATTCATAGGCATTTCTTGACCTCTACTAATATTACCAATTCTCTGACATTCATCACAAGACAAAACAAACTTACGGGCATCCTTGAAGAGAGTAGGCCAATAAAAACTGGATTACAATACCTTGTGTGCAATTCTGTCTCCAGCGTGGTGTCCTCCATAAGCTTCGGAGTGGCACTTGCGTAGGATCTGTTCCTGTTCATGCTTAGGTACATAATGTCTAATAACACCATCTACTCCTTCTTTATAAAGATGTGGGTCATCCCAGAAGTAATGTCTTAAATCATAGAAGAACTTTTTCTTTTGCTGGTATGTGAAACTAGGTGGTATAAATTTAGCAAAAATGTAATTAGCATAATCAGCCTACCATGGAGCAGTACGAGAAGCATTTATGACAGCTAGTTGTTCATCAGGAAAACTATCATCAATAGGTAGTGGGTCATCAAGAACATTCTCTAACCTAGACAAGTTGTCTGCAATGGGGTTCTCAGCTCCCTTTCTATCAATAATATGCAAATCAAATTCTTGTAGCAAAGAGAACCCATCTAATAAGTCTAGATTTAGCATCTTTCTTTTCCATAAGATATTTAATAGCAGCATGATCAGTGTGAATAGTTACTTTAGAATCAACAATATAAGGTCTGAACTTATCACAAGCAAATACAACAGCTAAAAATTCTTTTTCAGTAGTAGCATAATTTCTTTGGGCACTATCTAGAGTTTTACTAGCATATTGGATAACATTTAATTTCTTATCAACTCTTTGTCCTAGAACAGCCCCTACAGCATAATCACTAGCATCACACATAATTTCAAATGGTAAATTCCAATCAAGAGGTTGAACAATAGGTGCAGAAAACAAAGCTTTCTTAAGTATTTCAAATGCTTCTACACATTCATCATCAAAGACAAAATGCACGTCTTTTTGTAAGAGATTAGTCAGAGGCCGAGAGATTTTAGAGAAGTCCTTAATGAACCTCCTATAAAAACCGGCATGACCAAGGAAACTTCTTATACCTTTAATGTCCTTAGGACACAGCATCTTTTCAATAGCATCAACTTTAGCTTTATCAACTTCAATACCTCTTTCAGAAATTTTATGCCCAAAGACAATACCTTCATTAACCATAAAGTGGCACTTCTCCCAATTCAAGACAAGATTAGTTTCTTCACATCTCTGCAAAACTCAATCAAGGTTTCTTAAGCAATCATCAAAAGAAATCCCATAAACAAAGAAATCATCCATGAATACCTCAACAATCTTTTCACAAAAGTCATAGAATATAGCAGTCATACATCTTTAAAAGGTAGCAGGTGCATTACATAAACCAAAAGGCATACGTCTATAAGCAAAGGTACCGAAAGGGCAAGTAAAAGTTGTCTTTTCTTGATCCTCTTTTCACACAGGTATTTGAGAAAAACCAGAATAACCATCTAGAAAGCAAAAATGTGTATGTTTGGATAATCTTTCTAGCATTTGATCAATAAAAGGTAAAGGTAATGATCCTTTTTAGTAGCTTTATTTAATTCCAGAAATCAATTACCATTCTATAACCTGTAACAATTCTTTGTGGGATCAATTCATCTTTATCATTAGGAACAACAGTAATACCTGCCTTCTTAGGGACACAATGGACAGGACTTACCCACTGACTATCAGCAACGGGATAAATTATACCTGCCTCCAGAAGCTTTAGTATTTCTTTTCTTACCACTTCTTTCATCTTAGGATTTAACCGTTGTTGGTGATCTACAACTGATTTAGCATCCTTCTCCAATAATATTTTGTGCTGGCAGAGAGTGGGACTGATGCCCTTAAGATCATCGAGAGTATATCCAATAGCAGCACGGTGTTTCTTCAGAGTTTTCAATAATTTATTTTCTTCATGCTCTGAAAGGTTAGCACTAATAATAACAGTATATATCTCTTTCTCATCAAGATAAGCATATTTAAGTGTATCTGGTAAAGGTTTAAGCTCAAACACAGGATCACCCTTAGGTGGAGGGGGATCCCCTAGGATTTCAATAGGCAAGTTGTGTTTCAAAATAGGTCCCTGTTTAAAGAATACTTGATCTATTTCCCTTCTTTCATTCATAAACATATCATTTTCATGGTCTAGCAAATATTGTTCTAAAGGATCAGTAGGACCAATAATTTCATCTTTAATAGGCAATTCTTTATCATGGGGTTGTCTACGAAATTTAGCAAAATTAAACTCATGAGACATATCCCCTAAACCAACAGAAACAATATCCCTATTGCAGACTATCTTAGCATTAACAGTATTCAAGAAGGGTCTACCAAATATAATGGGACAAAAGTCATCTTGTGGGGAACCGAGAACAAGAAAATCAGCAGGTTATTTAACTTTCCCACACAAGACTTCAACATCTCTAACAATCCCAACTGGTGAAATAGTATCTCTATTGGCAAGCTTAATTGTAACATCTATCTCTTCTATCTCAGCAGGTGCAATATCATGCATAATTTCTCTGTATAAGGAATGAGGTATTGCACTTGCACTAGCACCCATATCACATAAGCCATGATATCAATGTTCTCCTATTTTAACAGAAATAACAGGCATGCCTACAATAGGTCTATGCTTATTTTTAGTATCAGGTCTAGCAATTCTAGCAGATTCATTGCAGAAGTAAATAACATGCCCATCAATATTATTGGCCAAGAAATCTTTAACCATAGCAACACTAGGTTCAACTTTAATTTTCTCAAGAGGTTTGGGTGTCCTAATATTACTTTTGTTGACCACAGTTGAAGCTTTAGCATGATCCTTTATTCTAACAGGGAAAGGTGGTTTCTCAATATAAGCAGTTGGAACAACAGGATCATTATAAGTAATAATCTTTTCTTCAACTTTAATAGGTGAAACTACTTTTACTTCAAAGGGGGGATTATATTTAAACCACTTCTCCTTAGGGAGATCAACATGAGTAGCAAAGGATTCACAGAAAGAAGCTACTATCTCAGAGTCAAGTCCATATTTAGTGCTAAATTCACGAAAAGCATCGGTATCCATAAAAGATTTAACACAATCAAACTTAGGTGTTATACCTGACTCCTTACCTTCGTCGAGGTCCCAATCTTCAGAGTTGCGTTTAATTATTTCCAATAAATCCCATTTGAATTCAATAGTCTTCATCATAAAAGATCCGGTACAAGAAGTATCGAGCATGGAGCAATTACTGAGAGAAAGCCGAGCATAAATTTTTTGAATAATCATTTCTTTTGAGAGCTCGTGATTGGGGCATGAATATAACATTGACTTAAGCCTCCCACAAGTTTGAGCGATTCTTTCTCCTTCACAAGGTCAAAAATTATGTATATAATTGCGATCACGATGAACAAGATGCATAGGATAAAACTTCTGATGAAATTCCAATTTCAATCGTTGGTAGTTCCATGATCCAATATCATCACATAGCCTCAACCATGTCAATGCATCTCCCTTCAAAGATAAAGGGAAGACCTTCTTCTTGATAACATCCTTGGGCATACCTGCAAGCTTAAATAATCCACAAACTTCATCCATATAGATTAAGTGCAAATCGGGATGTAATGTTCCATCACCTGCGAAAGGATTAGCTAGCAGTTTCTCTATCATATCCGAAGGAATTTCAAAGTAAACATTTTCAGTAGGTTCGGTAGGTTGAGGAGCAACTCTTTGCTCTACTGGTCGGGGTGAAGATACCCCGAACAATCCCCTCAAAGGATTATGTTCCATAGTAACAAGTGACAGTAAATTTCAGCACACTATATAAATTTTTCCTTACCAAATTGCACCTACCAAAGGCGCTTCACTCCCCGGCAACGGTGCCAGAAAAGAGTCTTGATGACCCACAAGTGTAGGTTATCCATCATAGCCTTTTTGATAAGTAAGAGTGTCGAACCCAATGAGGAGCAGAAGGAAATGATAAGCGGTTTTCAGTAAGGTATTCTCTGCAAGAACTGAAATTATCGGTAACAGATAGTTTTGTGATAAGGTAATTTGTAATGGGTAACAAGTAATAAAAGTACATAAGGTGTAGAAAGATGGCCCAATCCTTTTTTTAGCAAAGGACAAGCCTAGACAAACTCTTATATAAAGGAGAGCGCTCCTGGGGACACATGGGAATTATCGTCAAGTTAGTTTTCATCACATTCATATGATTCGCGTTCGGTACTATAACTATTTGATATGTGGGTGGACCGGTGCTTGGGTACTGCCCTTACTTGGACAAGCATCCCACTTATGATTAACCCCCATTGCAAGCATCCGCAACTACAACAGAAGTATTAAGGTAAACCTAACCATAGCAAGAAACATATGGATCCAAATCAGCCCCTTACGAAGCAACGCATAAACTAGGGTTTAAACTTCTGTCACTCTAGCAACCCATCATATACTTATTACTTCCCAATGCCTCCCTCTAGGCCCAAATAATGGTGAAGTGTCATGTAGTCGACGTTCACATGACACCACTAGAGGGATGACAACATACATCTCATCAAAATATCAAACGAATACCAAATTCACAGGACTACTTATAGCAAGACTTCTCCCATATCCTCAGGAACAAACTTAACTACTCACAAAGCATATTCATGTTCATAATCAGAGGGGTATTAATATGCATAATGGATCTGAACATATGATCTTCCACCAAGTAAACCAACTAGCATCAACTACAAGGAGTAATCAACACTACTAGCAACCCACCGGTACCAATCTGAGGTTTGGATACAAAGATTGGATACAAGAGATGAACTAGGGTTTGAGATGAGATGGTGCTGGTGAAGATGTTGATGGAGATTGACCCCGTCTCGATGAGAGGATCATTGGTGATGGCAATGGTGATGATTTCCCCCTCCCGGAGGGAAGTTTCCCCGGCAGAACAGCTCCGCAGGAGCCCTAGATTGGTTCCGCCAAGGTTCCGCCTTGTGGCGGCGGAGTTTCATCCTGTGAGCTTGCTTATGATTTTTTCCTCGACGAAAGACTCCATATAGCCAAAGATAGGCATCAGAGGGCCACTAGGGGGCCCACGAGGTAGGTGGCGCACCCAGGGGGTAGGGCGCGCCCCCCACCCTCGTGGACGGTGGGTGGCCCCCCTCTGGTACTTCTTTCGCCCAATATTTTTTATATATTCTGAAACGTGCTCCCGTGAAGTTTCAGGACTTTTGGAGATGTGCAGAATAGGTCTCTAATATTTGCTCCTTTTCTAGCCCAGAATTCCAGCTGCTGGCATTCCCCCTCTTCATGTAAACCTTGTAAAATAAGAGAGAATAGGCATAAGTATTGTGACATAATGTGTAATAACAGCCCATAATGCGATAAATATCGATATAAAAGTATGATGCAAAATGGACGTATCAGGGCTCAGGCCCACGATCGAGTCCACGAACAGCCCGCGGTCCAACGTCTCGGACAGTGGCACTTCCGTAAGCGACTCGTTAATTAATTTGAAATTAATTAATCATTCCTGATCGGAAAAAATAAGCTTCGGCTCGACTCATTCCCGCAACCTGCGGCGTGACGAGGCATGGCGAGGCGGGTGGTGGAGGAGAAGGAGCGTGTGTGTACATCTCCTATTTCCAAGCTCACAATAGCAAGTGGCAGACCAGCCCTTATAAAGAGGTCTCACTTTTCTTACTATAACAGTATGGTACTAACTTCCCACCACTTTTCGTGCACTTTTATGGACCTTAGGTATTAACTAGGGATTATTGTCTTATATGGACCTAGGCCCATCCATAATCCATCAACATGGACTACCAGGTCGATTTGTCTATCATCTCTCGAGCATCTAAGATGGAGGTGGAGGACGATGCCCAAACACCCTTGCACAGACTCCACATAGGCCTACCCAACCTAAGCCTTCAAGATGATTATGTTGTTTACTACCTTGCCAAGATCGACTACCGAGACAGCGAGCGCGGGCCACGGGGCATGGGTGTTGGCTTTGAATTCAGGAACAATGCCATACGCGAAGTGACGAAGTATAATGCCATGCACACAGGCGGTTTGATCCTCGGCTACGATGCAAGTAGGACCTCCAAATATCTCAAAGATGCTCAAGCTACTTGATCATTCTTTGCCGGTGCCTAACTCTGCTATTGCTTTCAAAGATCTTCCGCCCCTGTCACGCGTTCTTTCCTCCTCCACAAAAAAATCACATGCTCTCCTTCTCCTGTCGGTGTCGTTGCCGGTCTGCCCTGTCTTCGACGGCCTACGGGCCATGGAGATGCAAAGGACCTGGGCCCCTCCAGCGCCAGGCAGGAAGAACCCCTCTCTCGTTCTTCCTAGGTTTAACGTTGGTTGGGGTTGTGCGGCGGCGGCAATGTCCCTCGATAGAAATAATATCTCCCATGTTCAATCCCTATCCCGGTGGTGCGTCTAGCGACGTCGGAGTGTGTGTGAAGGCGTTTCTCCGTAGGATCTCGTGAAATACGGTCTGTGTTGGTCATCGGTGGATCTGTTTAGATCTGGTCTTCGTTTGGGTGTATAGGTTTGATCCTTTCAATCTACGACTCTATTTAATGGCCATGCCCGTGCCCTGTCTCCGGCGCCACCACAACAGACACCAAAGAAAAAAATGACGGATCGGCTCCTCACCCGAGCTCGACACGGTTCCATCACTGATATGCAACTTTATGGACCTCCAAAATGGCTCGCCAAAGACAAAGCCATTGCCGTTGAACGAATCAGACCAGGGCAACACACTAGACATGTTGGGTTCTACGGTAGGGTGCGCGATTGCAAATTGAAAATTCCTACCCATAGAACATCCAAGAACATGCTATGAGAGATGAATCATGGATGCTTACCACTAGACAAGCAGTATCGTGCAGCAAAAGTAGAGTTGGTGCAGCGCGTCCACGTGGATCATCTCCTTGTCTGATCTCCCTCGAACATCCGGTCATTGGATTCCACATATTGGTTCGGCGGAGTGGCGCAAGTGCACCGCCCCTAACGGTATCCGCGCATGCAGGAGGAACACCGTGCATCGGACTGCTAGGTCCGATCACATAGTCGTCGGCGAGTGGAGGTGGCTACTTGCAACACATGCAAAGCCCTAGTGGCGGCGCCGAAGTGATCAACCCAATGAGTGTGTAGCACCTCCCTATATATGTAGGCATCTGTCATGGGCTCAACACTTGGGCCTCACACGGATCCTAAAGCCCAAATTATGTTCGGCCTAAATCCGAGTCCAAGTAGGATCACATCTGACTTGTGGAGTTTGATCCAGCCTCACAGGTTCCTTCCCTTAAGCGTGTGACCCCTTAGGTTCAAGTCGGCTTGGTCGCAGGTCGGATCACCTCCGACCTGCTCGGCCGATAGCGGCCTCTAGCAAGGCGTGCCGACCACCAAGTAGACAATGAAGCCGGTTGGCGAACCTGTACAACATGTCACAGTTATGTTCCCTTTGCCACACGATATATGTTGTTAGGCTTAAGGCAGTATGTCATCCTTGTGCTAGCCCGACATCTTTCTCGTTCTAGTGATGCCGATCACAAACCGGATTATCTCATAATCCTTGTCGCCTGACCATGTTTATCTTGGTTGGATCACACGAGGGGCCTAGAGTATATCTCTTCTGATCGGAAGGGCAAATCTCATCTTGCTCGACCATGTCTCACAGCATGGGTCTGGAAAAGCCCGAAACCTACCTTTGTAACTACCCAGTTACGGAGTAACGTTTGGTTGGCCCAAAGCAGGGTTGTCACCATCACGAGTACATGCGCCAGCTTAGGTCTTAGGACATAGAACGTATGTTATACTAGAGACTCATAGATGATATATCGTTGCGTCTCATAGTTGGGTCTGCCTGACTCAGATCCGACTATGTCGTATCCTACCAGATCCTTCCGAGTCCATATTATCCGGTTAGCATCAAATGCTCCATGACTAGTGAGACCAAGCCATCGACCATGTCATATGCTAGTCTAGTCGACTGCATGTCCACACAGCCCTTTCGAGTAGGGACCTTTTAGGACAGTCATCATATAATGCATAGTCTCACAAACAAGTCACGTACTTGTTGATACACATCATTGATAATGTTCAAGGACTATCTTTATTCATAAACACATAGAAAATACCATCATACATGATTGCCTCTAGGGCATATCTCCAATAAGACATGCCATCAAACTCCAGATCTGTCACCCCCGTATGACTAAGACGTCGGAAGAGGAAATCATACATGCCTACCACGAACCACAATCCAGACACATGATACAACATATTCCAGATGCCGACGATGCATGCCACAATTTGCATCTGCTCCTCAACTACCTCCCAAGCTCCACACTGGCGCTGGAGCAAATGTCGGTGCAACGGCGGAGCCCGAGGACACAAGTCCACCACGAGGATGCCACCGCCGCCAAATCATCATTGCTTGAACAGACTGGTTTCCAAATTCAACCCCGACCATATCACGGATCGCCTCGTCGGGAAAGGATCTAAAGATTCTTTATTCAGCGCCGCCATTGCCATGGCCGAGGCCATGTCATTGAACAACCCAAAAACCTAAGCTACTAAAGCCGAAAATGATCCACAAGCGTGGATCCGATGGCCCCCCTCGGCACCGATGACCGAGGTTGCCGGGGGACGGAGGCAGCAGACAACATTGCCTTTCTTTCTTCTCCTAGAAGAAAGAAAACGATCGAGGAAAAAATTGCTTTGTGTCTTTGCAAACCTAGTTGTTGAAAACCATGGCATGATGATAAATGTGAGTGCC
>NC_041382.1:111995818-112049372 GCF_002162155.2 Triticum dicoccoides
TACATGGTAAGTTAAGTCAATAAAATTCCAAGTGTCAAGTCAAATAAGAGAGAAGATGAAAATAAGAGGTCAAAGGAGAAAGCTCATGAAGAAAGAAGCCCATCATAGTGGATGGATGAAAGTGTTGAAAGTTAGATGGTTTTTAGGCACATATAACAAATAATCTCTAGATAAATCGCATATGCCCATTTGTAGTTTCATGATTCTCTGGGGAAAAAATGTGGTTTCACTTCCATGACATGATGTAAAGTGACTAAATCTCTCCCTAATAATAATAAAGCACGGATTGACTTTGTCGGGTTCATCGTCCCAATACGCTTTCTTCTCATGTCATAATACGCTTTTACGATTTGTATAGACAAAATCGTAATATAAACGAGGTGGTACTAATAGCATTGTTCGTCCGTCCGTTTCATGGTTCGTTTTTGGTTTGGTTTCATGGTTCGGTCCGTGATAAAAATTTACGTACGTCTCTCACACGTACGCATCGCAAGCTTCTCGTCCGATTCACACACACACACGTCATACCCGTTTTGCTAGCGTGGCTATTTTTTATTTTGTAGGCCCAGATCGTCTCATTCTCATATCAGTCCATGGACCAAGACTGGTGGGCCTTAAAATGATATCCGCTCATCCTCTCGCTCACATCTATCTCTCCTTTAACTTTCTCAAAAAAAAAAATCTATCTCTCCTTTAAAAAAATCTATAAAGAAAATTTTGTCTCCCCGTGCGATCTTCTCCACGAGCACGGTGCCCCACCGGGGCCGACTCGATCTCCTCTCCCGTCGACCCCGACACAAACTCCTATTCCGATTTGAGCACACGCCCATGGGATGACCGGCAGGGGCTCCTTTTCCCGTTTCATAGGCCGACGGGGGCATGTATAAATCAAACCCCTGCTCGTTTGCTTCCTGTGCTTAACGCTGCTTCAATCTCGTCGTTGCGGCAGTGCTCAACATTGATGTGTCGCTGTTCTTCCAACCTTACTAGAATCTTGCCGTTCTGACCTTGCAAGATCTTCGTAGTGAGGGCTACACCAAGTAGATACGTATACGCAGTTGTACGCAAGATTTGGATCTCTGTTCTCTCCGCCGCCGCCGCCTCCTACGGCCGGAGCAGCGATGCCATCCGCAATCCCGCATCTGTCCTCCAACGGCTGGAGCCGCACCACCGCCTTCCATCCCCACGCTCCACACTGCCGCTCTCGGCTCCATTGTCGCTCGTGCCTGCCTTTCACTCGTACAACGCCGCAGCATTGATGGCTTCAGAGACCACGGCACCCCGGCTGAGACGCGGGCATGCTTGGCGCTGGTTGGAAGGGGACCGGCAAGGACGTCCTGGTCCTCCCGGCTGAGCTCTTCCACGGCACCCGCAGTGCGACCGGTGCTTACTTGGCCGTCGGCTGGAAGGGGACGCACATACGTCCTAATCCTCTAGGCCAATCTCCTCCATGGCGCACCCAGGCCTGCTTGGCGCTGTATGGGGGGACTCTGATGGGTGAGGAACTAAGGACAAAGGGAGCTCGGTAGGCAAGGAATGATGGATCTGTGAGAAGAAGGGAGCTCCATTATAAAGAAAACAAAACTGAGAGATAAAAGGATTATGGGTTATTCTGATGGTTGTTGGTAGTAGCAGGGATGGTGAAAATAAATATGCGCCATGTCCTTTTGAGGGTTGCATGAAGGAGCTGAAAGCCCCGTTCAAAAATGAAAGGAACGGAAAACTCCAGCCCGGCCCATCTGTGTGCGAGAGAGCAAAACCAAGTTTAGCAAACGATGAGCAGGTGAGTGTAAGATGTTGCAACACAAGATTGAAATCTGGTATTCAATCAGTCTTGTATCACGATTGCTTCAGTGGGCAGTTTAAATTACAGTCTACTTTTATTCGGATTTTTTTACTGAAGTTGCCCACTATTTGTTACGTGAGGATCAACAAAGTTAGATCTTTGTGGGAATAGTGAATTTCCTTTTTGTTTGCATGAGTTACACTTACACTTAATTAGTATGGTCAGATTAGGTAAACTACACATGGTGATTTTATATGCTCTGACAGAGAACTTTTAAGTGGGTCAAATTATCTGTTAAGTTAATCTATTTTAGAGATGAACATAATAGCACATGTATCTCTAATTTAAACATGTTATGTCCGTTTATTTCCATCTACTGTGAAAGAGACAAAGATACAAGAAGAGGATCTGTCGATATATGGACTTCCAAATCTTCGGTTCAAACATCAAGAGTGGACAGGATTTATTATCTCGTCAGCTCAGGAACATTATACTCACCCGCTCTAAGGTCGCCAAGAATGCAGGGAAAAAGATGACGAAGGTACTGGTCATGACCCCCGTCTTGTGCGGCCACCATGGTGACAGTACACGACCGGGATTCACAACGGGGCTGAGGTGGATCCATGGCAGGATCTTAAGCAATTGTGCATCTCATGTCATGTCGATGTACACGTTGCAGAGTGGGAAGAGTGTCAACAGCGACACGGTGAGGAGCTAAAAACATACATAAGGGCATCTCCAGCCGGCCCCCCAAGACGCCCTCCCAGGCCACTTTTTAGACGCTGGCGGGCAAAAAAATGCCCCACTCGGGCCCCCAGAAAGCTGTTTTTCGCCGGATTTGACGAAAGTTAGCGCCGGCACACCCACCCCAATCCCAGACCCCTGGGGGGCAGCTGGGGACGCCGGCATGTCTTTTTTGCATGCACAGGCCCACTTGCCAGCCCCTCTTTCTTCCCTCTCTCTCTTCTCTCCTCTCCTTTCTCTTTTTTCTTTCTCTTCTCTCCTCTTCTTTTCCATCCGCCACCTACCACACACACAGCCGGAGTGGAGCACGCATGGCCGCGGAGGGGCTCGTGCCCGGCGCGGAGCGGATAGTGCATGGCCGGGGCGGGGCTCGCGCTCGCCGGCCATCTTCGACGTCGCCGGCGAGCAGTCCCCTTGCATCACCACCAGCAGCTTCCCCACCGCTTCCGGCGCGGCTGCCAGCGCCTCCCTCATCTTCCGCTCCCCGCCTCCCGCGCAGCAGGACAGCCACAGCAACGCCACCACGGCCTCGCGCCCCATTTGCCCATCACGGCCGCCGGCGCGACTGCAGTGGGCCGCCTCTACTACAACATCAGCGCGGACTCCGCCGCGGCTGTGGGCGCGGCTGCCACGGCGAGCGCGAGCGCGGGCACTGCGTCGGCTCGGACCATCGACGTTCGGGCGGGCCACGCGCGTACCTGCACAGCCGCGGCCATGCACAGGATGGCTGCCGGTGATGCGGCCTCCTTGAGGATCCTCACCAGATCAGTTTCTTGGCATCTTCGCTGACTCCGCCCGCATACAAGACGGCAGCCATGGCCTCCACGGCCATCTTGACCCGTCCATGCTTCTCCGTGTCGTCCCGGGTCAGGTAGGGCACCATCTCCGGCGCCATGGTGGCCAGGATCCTCACCGCGTCGACGTGCGCGTCGGTGCCCCTGCCCGCGCACTCCGGCTCCATGGTGGCCAGGATCTTAAGCAATTGTGCATCTCATGTCATGTCGATGTACACGATGCAGAGTGGGAAGGGTGTCAACAGCGACACGGTGAGGAGCTAAAAACATACATAGTCCTTTCATGTTTTCTTCCTCGTTAGTTTTCATAGCTAGTTTTCATAGCGGTTATGTTCTAATAGTATAACCTCGTTGCTACGCACGGGCAATTTTCCTAGTACATGTCAAAGGATGCAACTTATATACAACAAAACCAGACAACTTACAAATATCAAAGAATATTGCATAAAAGTTGGCCGCTTTTTCTAAGAGCATTTATAACACGAACCAAGTAAGCGTCGCTTACAGATATTTGAGCAATTTTTCATGTTGATTTTGACAAAACTTCCCCCTTGGATGCTAAACTATAGCTCTAACTGAGTCAAATACCCCTAAAAAAATCGAAATACAACATCCATGACAAACACAATCGATCAGAATTCAGACTTCACATAATCTCAGTCCAGCAATTTAAAGCCAGACGCTTGTCAATGAGCGCCCCAGTAGGGTATGACGCCCGCGTTGACGCCGACCATAAAGCCAACCCACAAAAAGAGAGCCACGTAAAACAGGCCGGTCGCCAGCGGCGAGCAGAGCCACGGGCACGCCGGCTCGAAGCCGTCGCCCTCGTCGCGCACGCCATCCTCCGCCTTCGGGTACGCCTTCCTAGCCGCCTCGTACTGCCGCTCGTCGTCGAAGTACGCCGCCGAGCCGCTGTGGTACCAGTAGCCGCCCACCGGTCCCTGGAACGCGCCCAGTGGCGGCAGCCTGGGGCACGCCCGCGGCCCGCCGGCGCCGGACCTGGTGACGAGCACGGTGGGGCAGGGCTCCCTGCAGATGCAGCACCGGCGGCTGGCGTGCTGGGACTTGGAGCCGGCGCGCATGCGGACCGCGCAGTCCGAGCAGACCTCGCGGTGGCCGCACGGCCCGATCGCCACCCACTCGAGCGGCTCCATGCACACCCCGCACTCTGATGGCTCGGCGGGCGCCGCGTCGACGTGGCAGGGATAGGCCGGAGACGCGAGCTGGTCGCCGACGTGCTTGGCTCCGCCGACGTCGATGTCGATGACGTGGCTTGGATTGCTTGGAGAGGCGAGCTGATGGCCGGCGAGAGGCCCCGTGTGCTTGGCGCCTCCGCCGACGTCCATGTCGATGGCGTGGCCGCCGTTGCCGCCGTCGACCTGAGCCATGGTCGAGTTTACTACACGATCGATGGAGAGTGGTTACGTCGATGTACCTCACTACCTCTATGCCCTAGACTAGCAGAGCCTGGATTCCCATGGCGCCGCTTGCTAATTGCACCCAATGTCACGTACGTACACGCCATATATAGGCTCGTGATCCGACACCCGGCTGAACTGGCTTCCGGTTCGAATTGACGTGGGGAAGAAGCGTTGATGATCGGAGTAGGAAGAGGGTTAGACCATCGATCCGACTCGACCGTGTCACCAAAGCTGACCGCAGTGCGCACGGGACGAAGGGGATCGATGACAATTTAGTGGATTTATTATTACGTTTATTAAAAAAAGCACAGCAATTCAGTGGATTTACGAGTCTTTCTTTGCAAAAAAATAGGAACTTCATCTAGAAAAAGACATTCAGAGAAACAGTGGGCATTATATCGAGGGGGGTAGAGAGAGCCATACACAGCATCAACAAACATTCAGATGGGTTTTTAATGGTATCGTACATCATCTCTGCTGCTAAGCATATAAGAATGACTTTGACAAAATTTCTACTTTTTCTATCAAGAGGCGCAACGAGTTGCACGGCTGACAAAAATCTTCCGGTATACAAATTCACTTCCCAGTCTCTCTCATCAACCGCGAGAAAATAGTAGTAGAAACTACAAACTAACACTTACGGAACACATGATTAATCTCTAACCAGCGTCAGGATCTCTTAAAACCGCCTTTGCTCCCTCGGCTTCGACTCTGCGACGGTAACCCGGATCTGCCTGCCGTCAAGGTCCTACAGAACAAAACCATGCGCTCAATTAGCATAGCTATTCAGAAAACATTGTGAAGGAACTGTACAATTCACATCAAATTATTCAAACTTGACACTATGAACACAGTAATATACAAGAACTTACCACGCCGTCGAGGTTTGAGATCGCATTGTTGACCTCGTCGGCAGAGCCATAGGTGACGAAACCGAAACCCCTCGACCTGCCACTGTCGCGGTCATAGATGACCTTAGCATCAAGCACCTTTCCTTGTTCGCTGAACAGGTTCTCGAGCGTTGAGTTGTCAACACCCCAGGATAGGTTTCCGACGTAGAGCTTGTTAGCTGAATCAAAGCTGCCGCCGCCGCCACCGCCGCCCATGGTCCTCGGTGTTCTGGGTGCGAATTCATCTCTGGGTGGTGGTGGTCCGGAGTTAACCCTGAGAGGTCTTCCTTGGAACGTCTAATTTGAGAGATAAAAATCAATTAGTCAACAGTCTAATACTCCAACAACTGCACTACATATACAGAAAAACAAATAGTCCCAAACAATCAGCAAAGTTCGCACTACAATGCTTAATTATGCTGGAAATCAGATTTCATGTTTGTATCAGTAAGCTGAACATATCTGAGCATCATTGCTACATAACACTACATGAAAAACAAACACCCAACAATGTATACACACATAGTCATTTAAATCCATGTAATGTACCAAGATAAGGTGGTTTAAAACAGATGAAGTCTGCTTACATAGCCATTGAATTGCTCAACGGCGGCAGCAACTTCCTCAGCTGAACCCATTGTGACGAATCCAAATCCACGGCTCCGTCCGGTCATTCTATCGTATACAACCTGCAAGAAATGAGATAATATATCATTCTGAAAAAATGAACTATCCAAGGCTTAGGGTGCAGCTCTGCTACAATTGAGCATTGATTTGCAGAAGTAATTTACTGAAGCAATTCAAGCTTAGTTCAAGCCAAGACCATTTTAGAACATCTTATCTTATCCTGAAGAAAAACAACATATACTAGTATAACAACTCCACGACCATGCGCAGCTCTGCTGCAATGGAGCATTCATTTGCTGTAGTGATTTACTGAACCAATTCCAACTTAGTTCAAGCTGAGACTATTTTACAACATCTTATCTTATCCAGAAGAAAAATAACCTATACCAGTATAACAACTCCACGTCCATGCGCAGCTCTGGTACAATTGAGCATTCACTTGTTGTAGTGATTTACGAGGCCTCTGAAGTACTGAACCAACTCCAACTTACTTCATGCCGAGAAAAATTTACAGTACCTTATCCTATCCTGAAGGACACAATCTACACACCAACAATTCAACATCCCTTGGACAACCTGACACCACACTGAAACAAAACGTCCCGACTCCGAAGTCTCTATCCTAACCATGCAATGCCCAGCGGAATTTCAATTTAGCCCGTTATAATTCGCGCCAATCTAACTGTTAGTCAACAAGAGCAGAGAGTGTGAATTTATACCTCGACCATCTCGACGGAGCCGGCCTGCTCGAAGAGCCCGGCGAGCTGCGCGCTGTCCACGGTGAAGGGGAGGTTGCCGACGAAGACCTTGAGGTCCTCGGAGTACTCGGCCTCGGAGTCGCCGCCGCCCTCGCCCTCGCTCTGCTCCTCCTCGGCGTCCTCCGTCCCGAACTCGGACGACACGGCCACGGCCACGGGCAGCAGGAGCCGCCTCCGCGGCGCCAGCAGCGCCGACACGGCGCGCAGCGGGCCGCAGGCGAAGGAGGCCGAGGCGGCGGCGGGCCTGGCGGCGGAGGGGAGCGGGATGAAGTGGTGCGAGAGCGCGGTGGAGAAGAGGGTGGCCGCCATTGCAGAGGGGGATAAGACTCGCAGGGGATAAGGTTCTGCCGCTGGGGTTTGGAGGCGAAGGGAAAGGGGTGAGTGTGGGAGTGAACTGTGGAGGGGGTTTTATAGTGTACGGGGACGATGGATGGACGGCCAGCCGATGAGCCACACCAACGGCTGGATATTTCTCTGGGGAGATATTTCTCTGGGGTTGGGATAAGAGGGGCTGTGACCCACTGGCAGTGTGAGAGGCCAGCCAAAATGTTTAGCTGGAACCTGGCTGTATTAATATTTTGGAATTGGATGGGATAATGCACTCTCATCAAGATCTTCTATTTTGCGGCTTCATGATAATTCACCAGCAAGCATCATTTAGCACCAACATTCTTGTTGAAAATGTTTCTTTTCCTTTAGAATTCACACAAAAAAAAATGTTTCTTTTAGAGGAACTCTTGCTGAAACTGCAACTGGAAGGTGAAGTGGTAAATACAAGCTGCTCGTACCAGCCGAACAGCAACGAGATACATCCCAGGCTCCCAGCTCAAAATTTTACAGCATCCCAGGCTCCCAGCCCAAAAATTTATAGCATCCCAGGCTCCCAGCCCAAAATATAGGGCAATAGCTTTGACATCATAAACAATCCATGGAATAATACAAAGTTCCGAAAAGTCTCAGGTTCCGAATTCATAGTACTCTACAACACATGGCATGTAAACCTAGGAAGCGTTTTCTCTTGCCTTAACAACAATTTGCTCTTTTGCCAAAAGAAACAATCACCACGGCCATGTAAAATGTGCTCCTCCAAACATCAGGCCTGGCCTCCCTTGCCTACAGTATTTCTACAGCTAAGGATATCTGTTGTGGTTCTGAAAACATGTGTCTGCTCAAATGTCATTCGCTCGCCAAGCTCGCAGGGTCTTTCAAGCGCTCCCGCAATATCTCGCAGAGCTTACTGCAAGCATCCATACAGAGCTCTACTGCCTGTTGATGATCAAAGACAAAGAAGTTAGTATGATTGTTGTTGCTTTGGCATTTCTATATATGAGAGTCAAGCAATTCTAATCGAAGCATCAAGAAATTGTGTATCTCAGATAATGCAGTAGATAGATAACACACATTGGTGATTTTGCCGTCAGTCCACTCCCCAGTCAGCGTAAGTTGTGTAATCTCCTTGCGGGCCGGCATGTAAGATACCATAAGGCCTCCGTCTTGCCATGCCTCCTCGTCTGAGGTTGGATCGATGAGAACGTTCTTCCCTAAACAGGACTGGCAGATCGAAGTTGAAACTGATCAGCTTCCAGTTTAAATATCTCTCGGCAGAAGTACATGTGTCATAAAGCAGAGAGAGTGTGAGGGCATACCACGGATACTGATGTAACAAGGTCATACATCATAATCCCAGCATCTGCCAGTGCAAGACTAGCGCAAGATATTATAATGGGAAGATCGCCTGAAATAAAAGAGAGTGGTAAGGATGACAGTAGTTTCTTCTTTTTATCAGAAAGTATGGTACCGCGGAAAGAAATGGTGGGGGATAAAGGCTTCTGTCAAATAATATATGGATAGAGAATTAGAGATACAAAATGTATCAACAAATGTGATGAAATGCAGACTCAAAAGTAATAACTCATTACTTACCTACCTAAATATGTTCACTTTTCCTCAAATTAGTAATGACTACGAGAAAACAGCACGTTCATACTATGAACTTGTGAGTAATATAACTCAGCTTTAACTTATATTACAAGACCAAGAACATACTGCGTCAGTGACGCTAAGATGAGTAAGAATATGAATACAATTTCTGAATAAGCACTGGAAAATTAATTTAGGAGCATTTCCAAGTAGAAAGATGCAATATGCAACTAGTGTAATATACTGAAAACCAAAAGCAAAGCCATGAATAGTATCATACTGCCACCAGACTCAAGAACCAACGCAAAAACATCAACAGTTGTCTTCGGAAAAGTATGTAGCATTACTGCGCCTTCCAGGGCTTTGTGAAGCATTCCAGAGTACTCCTTGTTTTCCAGCCCCTGAAATGAAGATGCATGCTATCAATCTTTACTTTCAAATATATGTGATTGACTAAGAATATTCTCCAAATAGAATCGATGAGAGCTAATTAAACAGCATACCTGTCCACGTATACCAGTGGCAAATGTTGTATAGCTCACACTGCAATTGAGCCTACCAGTGTCACTGTACAGCATTGCTTTCTTGCTCTCCCTTGGGCCAAACCTGCAAAGATGATAAATAAATAAGCATGACTGACCAACATAGTTTTAAATAGCAGGATATGCCTCTTAGCGGTGGACCTCTTCTAAACGCTATAGCATGCTATAACAATGCTATAGCACGCTATTAAAGTGTGTGTTCATGTGTTTAGACCAGTGCCCCTTAGCACAGGACCTCTTCTAAACACTATAGCGTGCTACAGCATGCTATTTAAAACCATGCTGACCAATCAATCAATAAGATAAATCCAACAAGACTGCACAATCCAATACATCGAATTGACTACAAAGCTAGGAAGCACATGTTGAAGCTAAAGGACTTCAAAGTTCAAGATATCTTTGTGAATTTGAGATTTTGCCTATTGAGAAAGATTTAGCCATGTAGTCAAAACTCTGAAGTGATAACTGATGAGAGCACAAGATTATAAAATACTTGCATGTCTTTGCACACTCAGAATGATAGGAAATAAATGGATTCAAGATGAACATGCAATGTTCTCCGTTGCTTAGCAAAGTATAAGCATTTTTGAGTCCAAACAAAGAGCTTGTAAATATATATCAGTTGACCTTAACTTGGTGATATTTTATTCCATCAACACTCAGATAACTACTTAAATTGTCAATCTGGAATAACCTCCAAGGATGAATTTGGCATACCTCTAAATTTATGTTGAAATAGAAAACTGAAGTAACGGAAGATATATTTTTTCTAGAATAAAATATAAGACATTTATTTCACACTTGCAATCAAAACCATACAACATACATACAATGAGAAAAGAAAAATGATGTTAAACTTACACTGACACAATGACCTTTGTCTTCCCAAATTCTGCATAAGCAGACCCTGATGCAGCAGTAGTTGACCCTGTTTGCATAACTGCAACATACAATTAAATCAAAAACGACTTAGAATTGAAGATACAAACGCAGTTTCGACAAAGTTTATAGAACAATAAGCAATATTTTCTGGTCAAGGTTACGAGAAGAGAGAGGGAGAGGTTGTGAAGCAAACTTTCAGATAATATATCAAAGAAATGTGTGCAAGCATGTTATATATCATAATAATACACACACGCAAAATTGTATTCAGCCCTGAAAATTGTACGGTGTTTTACTACAAGCAAACTGGTTTAGCATATATCTACAAATCACCATGTTTTGAACATTTTATAACTAAAATCAAGCATTGAGAAAACTGGCACAAGGCTAAGCATAAATCCGTCGTGTTCAACACTTTGCAAGTTGAATCCATGCATGTTTTTCGTTCAAAGCAGAAAAGCACAACATCAGTGTAAGGCGAGTGAAGGCTAGAAAAGCCAGCAGGACACATCTAGAATGCTGTAGAAAATCATCATCTAGGGCAAACTGTCTTACACCTTCAGTATTCCCCAAGAGCAATAGCATTATAGCATCATCTGCAGAAACAGATAGCAGAGTACAGATTCTCCGAAGGAACACCGTTGAACATAACATATAACCCTTTGGCTGAGTACTGGAGAAGCACCACGAAAGCATGAAATCCAGGAGTTCCATCATCTAGTCAACTGAAAGTGCAAGTGGCCCATAGTCATGGATCCAATTCAAATTAACAAAGCATCTGTCCAGGAGTGCACAAGGAACGCCAGGCGACAAGCCATGACAGGTTTAGCCTGAATAAATCACTAGCCCAGGAGTGCACAAGGAACGCCAGGCCGCAAGCCATGCCAAGCAACATGTCTGTCAAGAGATACGGCAGCATACATGACACAGGACACACAACAAAACGACGTGGTCACACAGGCATTCCACAGTACAAATCCTAAAAGACCGCAGAACCCAAAAGAACTGGATATCAGCGTTGCATCAGACATGCGCTCACTGCTCATGCATAACGTCGAACACCACAGGTGCTGTCCAAGCAAAGGGACAGGCGCTCAACGGAGATTGTTGAGCACGAAGCAGAGCATTATACGGAGGTGCGCACGCAAGGAATGACATAGAGAGATGCAGGAGTGGGGTAGTTACATGCGGGGCGGCAGTCGTGCAAGGAGCGGCCGTCGGCGCGGGGCCAATCGGCGTCCTCGGCGAGGTGGCGCCGCAGCTCCTCCCTCCTCTCCCGGCGCTTGCTCCCAGCCTCCGCGGCCGGGGAGTACGTGTCCGCAGCTGCCGCCGCCGCCGACATGGCCGGAAAGTGTGTCTGCGTCGCCGGCCGCGCGCTCGAGCAGTGCTAAAACCCTAGGGCTTGTCTGTGCTGTTACGGCGAGGGTGGAGGGATGAGGTCGCTGCTTTTAGATTCGTATAAACGGAAAGCATACAGCTCCGGTTCGACCCAGTGGAACGGCGACCGCCCAGGGCCCCCGGACCTCAGGCCTCGACCCAGTTTTTTCTTGTTTTTCTCTTTTAGAAAACTACTGATTTATTCATTAACTGTCAACGTAGTACAAAGAACACTAGAAAAATCCGTAGACCATCTAACAACGACTACAAGCACTGGAGCGAGCCAAAAACGCGTCACCGTCTTCGTCCCTCTCTCATTGAAGCCGAATTGTTATAGACATCCGGAAAGTCATGGTGCTAAGGACTTATAGGAGCAGCACACCAGAACAGCAATCGCCGTCGATGAAGAAAAGCGTTGATCAAAAGGATTCAGCCTACAGACACACACACATAGACGAATGAAGACAAGATCCACGTGGACCCACTGAAGACAAATGCCGACCGAAATCCCGCAAGATCCATCGGAGACAAATCTTCACACTCCCTTCGACTATGCTAGAAACACCACCGGGACGGGGACTAGATGGGGAGAATTTTATTTCATCTTCAGAGAGTCGTTGTCGTCTCGTCTCTCTGAGCAGGACACAAACTCTTAACAAAACCAAAAAAAAAAGCATGAAAAACGGAGTTCTCCCATCGGCAAGGACCGGGATCCACCATGCCTCCATGGTCCTAAAATCACAGAAGACGAGGTAAACCGGTGGTGTCACCGGCGGAAGGCACAAGAAACTGTGAAAACTTTAGACTGAGATTACGCGTGAAAAGATAGACTTTTTACGTTTAACAAATTTCATATTCATTTTCTAATACACATTTAATAATTTTTACGGTTAAGGTATTTTCCCAAATAAGGATTGTCGACATGGCAAGTCGAACCCAGGATTGTTCAGTTCGGCAAGCCCTAGGATGGTCGGTTGGGCGCGGCTCGTGCGTAGAAGTTGGCCTGGCCATAGCGATCCACCCCGTCCATCCTTATTTTGTGTATATTTGGAATATAAATATATATTTATATTTGTAAATAAGGAAAATACATCCTATCACCTAGTAGTAATTACCATCATGCCCCATGTCCTTTATAAATATATATACATTTGACATGAAATTTTGAAAAATGGTAGACATGTACAAAAAAATGTTTCTACTATATACAAAAAAACGTACAAAGTATATAATATACATATATATTTAAAAAATATGAAAAAATGGTAATCATGCATTTATATTTTTTAAATATATATATACTCCCTCCATCCAAAAATACTTGTCATCAAAATAGATTAAAAAAAGATGCATCTAGAATTAAAATACATCTAGATACATCCCCTTTCATCCATTTTGATGACAAGTATTTTTAGACGGAGGGAGTATAATGTTTCTCATGTATACAAAAATTGACAAGGTGTGTGTAAATGTACAATGTGTTTTAAAAAGGTAGACATCAAAACATAAAATGAAAAATGCTAATAATATATTTAAAAATGTCAAACATGCGTAAAAATGGTTATAATGTATATGAAAAATGTACTACATGTATGGAAAAAATAGACATTAAAACATAAATATGAAAAAATGTTCATCATGTATTCTAATAATATTAGACAATGCTCCTGATGTATACAAAAATGTATAAGGTGTATGTAAAAAAGTAGATATAAAAACATATATAAAAATGTTAATCATGTATTTGAAAAATGTTAATTATGTGTATAAAAAATATTCCTGCTGTATATAAAGAATGTATGATGTGTATGAAAAGGGAAAATTGGCATCAAACATATATTTGTAAAAAAACGTTAACCGCGAAATTGTTGAACATGTTTTTAAAAATGTACTTGATGTATACGAAAAATGTGGACTTGTGTTGAAAAAACTCAAAGAAAATTGAAGCAGAAACAAAAGAAAAACTAAGAAAGAAAACATAAAAAAACACAAGAAAAGGAGAAGGAAACAAAAGAAAACAAGAAAACCAGATAAAACCGAGACAAAAATAAAAGGATATAACAAAGAAAACATAAAAAAGGAAGGAAACGGTGAATAAATAAAAGGAAGTGAAAATGAAAGAAAAAAAGGGGAAGCCTGAAACAAGGAGTAATCAGAACAAATGGAGGAATGCACGACTCAATCAATGATCTTAGGGTTTGACTTGCCACATTAGTGAATACCAGCTAAACACTCTTAAGGTTCAAAATAGACCGAGATAATAGAGTTCGGTTTGCTAATTTGGGGGATTAGGTGTTCAGGGTTCGATTTCGCTTGTGTCTACAAGTTCAAGATTTGTTTTCAACTCTTTTTGTATTGTGTACACCAACATTCGCTTCTCAGCGTTCGTGGCCGAAGGTGATGTTTACTATTGGGTTCTTCATGCTCACTCACGATCTCCTTGACTAACCATAGGCGCATGTTCTCCATGACTTCACTCTTCAATATCACGGACTACACCCGCTCAGTCCACACAACAATCATTCTTTCATGGAGATCTTGCAATAAAACATGGAGCTTTATGACTAGCCCGACCCAGTTGTGTAGCCCGACCCAATTGCGTACATACAACAATAATTTGTTGGGATCCAAGTACTACGGACTACTCCCTCTGTCCCACAATATAAGAACTTTTTTGCATTACACTAGTCTTAAAAATGTTCTTATATTATGGAACGGAGGGAGTAGTAACGAACAACAAAGACAGTGGTTAGCACCTTCTCTGACTTAGATAGACTAGAATTCATGTTTCGGGCGAAAGTGGTCATAGGATTGACTCAGACAAAGCGTTAGAAGTCGATCTCCGAATCTATAAGCATTGGTCTACCATCTTCCCTTATCTAATCTCTCAGGCAATAAGAAAGTTGATCCATGTAGCCATAATATTCATACTATTAAAGGCAGATATATATATGTCGCCTCATCCATCCATCTCCACTCCAACTCATGACCTCCATATCCTCACCGTTTTTTTTTCTAGCTAAACTGCACCTCCCGTTTTGGTTTTCCTACTTTTTTGCTCAAACCAAAAAAGGAAAATGGTTCATATTTTTTTGCTCCCGTTGCAACGCAAAGGCATTTTCGCTAGTTGAGAACAAAAAGGGAAATATATAATTTTTTAGAATCAGGAAAATATATAGCTTTTTTAGCAAAGATTATTAGGGGAGCAAAGAAAAAAAATATAGTTCACTGCAGTGCATTGGCTCACCTTGTGCTAAATGGGCCGGCCCTCCGAGCTCTCCTTGTGCACGAGAACACTGAACTTTGATATTGGGCTCGAACTGCACCTCCTGTTTTGGTTTTCCTACCTTTTTTCTCAAACCTAAAAAAGGAAAACGACTGATATTTTTTTGCTCCCGCTGCAACGCACGGGCATTTTTGCTAGTGAGGACAAAAAGTATAATATATAGTTTTTTTAGAATCAGGAAAATATATAGCTTTTTTCGCAAAGATTTTTTAGGGGAGCAAAGGAAAAATATATAGTTCGCTACAGTGCATTAGCTCACCTTGTGCTAAATGGGCTGGCCCTCCGAGCTCTCCTTGTGCGTGAGAACACTGAATTTTGATATTGGACTCGGCCGGCTCTTAGAAATATGAAGAGGCTGAAAGGGAAACTGCTAAAAAATTATGGAAAACTGTTACAAACAATAATATTAAGAAAATAATAAAAATTTCAAAATATGTTGGCACATGCAGGTCTCGAACTTCGATATTGGACTCGGCCTGCTCTTAGAAATATGAAGAGGCTGAAAGGGCTAAAAAATTATGGAAAACTGTTATAAACAATAATATTAAGAAAATAAAAAAAAAATTCAAAATATGTTGGCACATGCAGGTCTCGAACTTCGATATTGGACTCGGCCTGCTCTTAGAAATATGAAGAGGCTGAAAGGGCTAAAAAATTATGGAAAACTGTTATAAACAATAATATTAAGAAAATAAAAAAATAAAAATACGTTGGCCCATGCAGGTCTCGAACCTGCGACCTTCGCGTTATTAGCAAGACGCTCTAACCAGCCGAGCTAATAGGCCTGATTGATTTAATTTGTTTAGAGGTTTTAAAACAGTGAACTGGCGATGGCAGGGTCATTTAGAATTAGCTGTTGGATTCCTTCGTGCTATTTAGATCCCTTGGGATGTGATAAATCGACTAGATATTAACTTTTGATCTGATCTCCCACTAGATTGGACCAATCCAAGATCTTTTGAATCAGCAGCCTTTGCAAGGGTTTGATTGTCTGTAAGAAACGTGACTTCTTGAATCCATAATTCTTGAGCAGTTTCTGCAACAAGGTGGAGCGCTTTCACCTCAGCCAGCATAGGGGAGTTAGCAGCATCTTTATACATGCACTTAAGGATGTCGATTTTGGATCCATCGGCTTTCATAGGAACTCCAATCCATGCATATGTTGGATTGAAATATTGTGAACCCCTGCCTAAAATGTGCCTGTGCAACCTGAAAATTTAGTTTCCTAAGATGGCCCGGTTTACGTCCTCAATTTTTTTTATTTGCTTATGAAGATGAAAAAAATGTTCACACAAATACAATTGAATATTGTTATATATGAAATAAAATACTCATCACATATTTAAATAATAGTGTGTATACAAAAATAAATTTCATTATTTAAAAAAGTACATGTACTTTTAAGAAGGAAAAAAACATATTCAAAAAATATATTCATGCACGTGTGGATATATGTTCATGTACTATAGAAAATTTTGGAAATTAAAAATTATAAAACATAAACAAAGATAAAAATAAAAAAGTTAAACATGGGTAGGAAAAAGTGAAAGGAGAAAAACAGAGGAAAAACCACCTGAAACCGGCAAATGGGCCGGCCAAAGGACGCAAACGATGAAAAACAAAAGCATTGCTCGTAGTCGTTGTGCCTTTCTGGCCCAATTATATCACAAGAAAAGATGGTAGTCATTGTGAGGTGCATGTATGTGGCGGTTTAAGAAGCTGGACCCCTTAAATCTCCTGTACATATCCGGACGGACAGTACGATTACTATCAAGTCACGAAATTGCCACTTAACCGGACCCACATACTCAACTCAAACACCCGGACTGTCCGACACCCTTCAAACCCGGTCCATATGTGGGGGCAAATATGAAAAGGCCAGACACATCCCAAATCACTCCAAATCGTCCGACCTGCCATCTTCCTCTCCTCTCTTCTGCCTTGTATGCACTGACGCCAGCATAGCTCCGACGCTCCGGCTGCAGTCGAAGTCAGTGGTGGTGCCTACGGGTGTCATTCCTTTTTTAGAGGTGTCAATGTTGGAGTCCTCCCCCTCCGAACATATTTTTAGGGAAACCCTAGATCCGGTCTCCCAGATCGAAAGATGGCGATGTTATTAACTTTGCTCGGCATCATTTCGCTCTTGGGGACATTGTCATGGAGTTGGATTCAGCTAGAGGGACTGGGGCTCGCAGAGGTTGTCGGCGACTGCTAGCATGACATCTCTGTGAGGGCGGTAGGAGGACCCTCCACATGCAAGAAGGCAAGGAACGTCAAGCAAGTTATATTTGCCAACCTTGAAGGATTGGGGCAGCCTAAGTTGACTCTATCGGACATATCAATCCTCTCCGGTATCGTCGAGGTTCGCAAACATGCTTGTGTTAGCTTGGTATAATACGACTATTTTTTAGTGTGCCACCTGGTAGCGGCGAAGTCGCTCGAGTGCCTAGTCGGGAGTGACATGGGTGTGTTGGCTTTTGATATTTATATGTATTGTGATGTTTTAGGCCTAGTTTAGCTAGGCGTTGTTTAGCTTCTCGTCCTGTTTTGACTCGATAAACCGAGTAAGCCTTTTCATTTCTATTTTTTGGCACTCGCCTTAATGTTGTGCAATCTTTCTTTGGGGAGGATGTTCTTAATACCCCTATTTTTTTGCGGTTGCTTAATACCCCTTTCTAATGGCTTGTTTTTTTTTTTTGCGGGGTGCTTCCACACACTTAACGGGGGTGGCTGCGCAGCCTCGGACCCTTCTGTAGGTGTCAACCTCACCAAATTTTCCTAGTTCGTACACCGCGAGCAGCTCCGAGGAAGCTTCCTTGTGATGGCGGGACGAAATAGCAGCCTGCTCCGAGGAAGAGATTCGCCGGGAGTCGGTGGCCTCTTTGTTTGTATCGTGTTGCACAGGGACCCAAATAATATGCTCTCAGGTCTGAGGATTGAACTGTCAGGCTTGATTTATCGACACGATTTGGCAGAGACAGATTCGATGACTACGCCAAAAGGCAAGATCATTGGTACGTGAAAGTGAAGCAAACCACCGGTCGATTTTGGGAGCAATGTGTATAATCAAAGATTTAGTTATGATCAATTGGCGAAATCAGTTCGGTTCCATTAATAAGCTCGAGAATTAGTGCGTTAATTTGTTGCACAATCCATCCACCCCCAACTCGTCGCGTGGCAGAAGGAAAAACAGGACAATCAAGAACCCCCATCTTCTGCCGCGCGCCAGCTGAGCGGCGCACCGTGCACCGGAACGAAAAGAGAGGCTGCCTCGGCTCGGCCGATCCGTCAGCAGAGGCCGTCCTCGAGGAACCGGACGAACTGGAACAGGTTCATCCTGCCGTCCCTGGACCCGCAGGTCGACGAGATCATGGCCCTGCACGCGGCGGCGTCGACCTCCGGGAACCCGAGCCTCGCCAGGGCGCCCTGCAGGTCCGCCGCGCCGATGAACCCGTCCGCGTCGCCGTCGAACACGGCGAACGCGCGCCGCACCTCCGCGAAGCTCGGCTCCTCGGCGTCGAACAGCCGTGACACCTCGGCGTGGCCCAGCGTGGCACTCAGACCGTCCCCGGCGGCGGTCACTCCCAGCCCGATCCTGGCCATGATCGCCTCCACCTCTTCCTTCCTCAGCTCCTCGTCCTCCTCCTCCTCCTCAGCGTGGACGTCCTCGCAGCACGGTGCGACGTGCGCCGCCGACGAGGTTGCGTACGCGCACTTGGCGTAAGCGGCCGGCGACGGGACGACGATGGACCTGGCGAAGGACTGCAGGAAGGAGGCGTAGCTGTGGAAGAAGGCGGACGCGACGGTGCCGAGGAAGCCGACGAGGTAGGGGATGAGCTGGAGCTGCAGCGGCTCCCGGAACGAGAGCACGCGGCGGAGGAACGGTCGCGGCGCGGTCGCGTCTGCCATCGCTAGACTTGAGAGTTCACTGGTGTCGAACAAACAGTTGGCGCCGGCTAGAATGGACAATGCTGCGCGCGTGTACAAGGTGAGGTGAGGACGAACGATGGTGTGTGTGAAGACGGAGGGAGGGCGGCAGGGGCGGAGCTAGAAAATTTAGCCATTGGGTTCACTCGTTTTATAACAGCAATGCGATTACCTAGATGGGATTGCTTGCCGACAACTGTGTCCTAGTGACCCCTTTTCCATGGACATCCCGGCTTGTGGGGACAAAAAAAATTCCCATCCCCATCAAGGTTTTTCCTCCCCAAGGAAAAAAATTAGGTTAGACAAACAGGATTAGCTTAAGGCTAATGATTTTTTTGGGACCACATGTGAGGTGTTCATAGGTAAGGTGGGTGCCCGTATAGGTAACACATTGCTCATTGGGTACCATATTTGGCTCATATTCGACCTAGTAGTTTCCTTGTCTATAGGGATGTAGGGCGGCGTCCCGCATACGCCCATAAGAGTAGGGACTAGTTTAAACTCAAACCTAGTCATAACTACGAAACGGGGTGGATCGGGCACCGCCTTTCATCTTTATCGTCTGGATTAAAATTGCTTCATCCCAGCTCCAGCTTCATCTGGTGATGGATTCTCTTTGAGAAATGTCGCCATAGTCTAGATTGATCAAAGTTTAGGGGAAAATCAATTAGAAAACTAGGGCAAAGGCGTTGAATTAGGCTACTAGGCTAAATAGGAGATGCACAAGGGAAGAGATGTGGATGTGATTTGATTACCTTCAAATATATACTGCAATTGTCGCTGCCGACCTTTCCTTTGGCGGCCGGATGATGAGCGAACATCACAGGAGAGATCTCGTTTTTTTCCGAGGGGGCACAGGAGAGATCTCGTGATGTGGGTGCAGACTGCAAACAGGGGACAGGGGAGACGAGAGGCTCGCTTTTGTGGCCTGCAGAGTACTACACATTAGCGCATTTAGTTGTGGGCTTTTTTGTTTTGTTTTTTACAACCATTTGTGGGCTTTTTTGTTTTTTTTTTACAACCATTTATGGGCTTTTGGTTGGGCATTCATCTGATAAATTTTTAAGGGGCCGAAAAGCAGGCTGGTGCGTTCCAAGTTCGATGGGTTCAGGCGTGAGTTTCTATTGGGTTCATAACAAACTCGTACCCATATACACGTACGTGCAGCAAAAAGATCGTTGGGTTCAACTGAACCCAACGGCTATACGCTAGCTCCGCCACTCGAGGGCGGGGGGTTTATATGAGAGGCCCGAGCTCGATCATGGAGTAAACAAGTCGTGGAGGGAGGAAGCTCCCTTTGCATTGCATATTTGCATGGCGTTGTGGAGTTGGCAACTTGGCACGGCGCGCTCGAGGGAAGCTGCGTGCGTGCTTCCCCAGGCGTGAGAGTGATGGTTAGAGCATCTCCAGCCGTTGACCCGTAGGGGGCGTCTAAAATCGCCATCTGGGGATAGCCGGCACAAAAAATCGGCCCAAGGACGAGTTGGTCCCCAGCCGTCGGCCCCAGGGCTGCCCCAGGCGCGTTCAAAAAATAAAAGTATATAGCAAAGTTCGGTAAAGTTCGGCGAAGTTCGGCTAAACACGACAAATTTTGGCCAACTAGGGCATATATTTCGACAAAGTTCATGGATTTTCATTACATATGAAATATATAAACTAATTTAAAAAAGAAACTGGCTGAACGTCGAGTAGTCGCCGTCGTCGCCGCCATCGTCACCGCCGTCGTCATCGTTGCCCTTCTCCTCCTTGACGCGGGCGCCCCTGCTGGACCCGGCGTCGCCATGGCGGACTGGTGGCGGCGGCGACGCATCGTCGTCGTCGCTGTCGTCGATGACGACGACTCCTCCTTCGTCGCGGCCCCGGCGGCGCTCCGCGAAGCGCCGCAGGGAGGCGCACTGGCGCTCCCTTGCCATCTTTAGGGAGTCCCGGCGTGCCCATTCAAGAGCCGCGTCGTCGTCGAGCTCGACCTCGCCGTGCTCCGTCTTCATGGCGGGGAGACCCGGCTCCGCCTTCACCGGCGCGAGCCCCGGCTCCGTCTTTGCCTTGACAAAGCGCGGAGGAGGAGCCGATGAGGAGGCGCGCCAGCCGCCCTCGTTGATGACGATGCCGGCGCTGCGAGTGCGCCGGCCGAGCGGCGTCTCTGCCGCAGGCTCGGCATTGAAGCCGAGCAGCGCCGGAGTGCCGGAGGAGTGCGAGGAAGAGCGCGAGGAGGAGGAAGAAGAGGAGGCGCCGAACCCCCTTGTCGCCCATGGCCCGTCGCATCGGCGGTGCGCCTGGGCGGTCGCCCTCGCCGGGGGGTACGCCAACGGCGGGTTGTTGCCGCCCTCGAGGTGCGTCAGCACGCCCTCGAGTGTGCGGCCGGGGACGCCCCATCACAGGTGGTGCCCCTCGCTGTTCTTCAGGCCGCTGACCACCGCCGCGCCGTTGGTGGATGCCAGCCGCTGCTGCTGACGGCACTCGAAGTACGCCGCCCAAGCCGCGTGGTTGTCGGCGGCGTACTGGGGGAGGGAGAGCTGGGCGTCGGTGAGGAAGGCGCGCATGACCTCGACCTCGTCGGCGAAGTAGGAGGGTTTGGCCACGGCGTCGGGCAACGGGGAAATGGGCACTCCCCCGTTGCTGAGCCTCCAGCCCGTCGGCCCGGCGCGCATGTCCGGCGGCGCTGGGATGTTCACCTGGAACAGGAGCCACGCCTCCTGTTCGCGGAGCATGCGGCGGCCGAAGCCGTTGGCCGCCGCCTCGTCTCCGAGGAAACGCTCGGCCATCGGGAGAGGGGGAGGGAGGGGATGGGCGGCGGCTCACGGGAGAGGGAGAGGGAGAGGGAGGGCTCGGCGGCGGCGCTCGGGAGAAGTAGAGCTCGGCGGCGAGGGCGGGGCTGGTATGGCCACAGGAGAGTGAGGCCACCGGCTTATATAGCCGCGCCGCGCCCGTGTGTATGCGTGCGAGGGAGGGGAGGCATCGGCGGGCCGTCCCGTGACGCGCCGCCCGTGAGGAATCAATGGCAAGGCTGACCGGCGACAGCCTTGCCATTGATTCCCCGCGGAAAACCGATGTGTTGGGGGACGACGAGGCGCGGTGTCACTGACGCGGCTGGCCCGCGGCTTTTTTGCACCAAAACCTCTCGCCTCGGCGCCCCCCGGCGCGCCGGGTTCGGCCTGGGTCCACCAGCGCTGATTTCGGCCTAGGCCGACGAAAATCGGGCTCCTGGGGGCGCGACTGGACCGTTTTTTTGGCGCCGGCACGAAAAAATCGTCTGGGGGACGCGACTGGAGATACTTTTAGGGGTTGGAAATGCAGCAACACTAATTATCAATGAGTGTATAGAAAGAAAATGGAAAAAGGGATTTCGAAGAATCCTTCGAGAATTAGATCCACTTTATTTGAGTTGCAAAATTCTTGCTATGGATTTCAGGAAATTCGTTGTGTCTCTGGATTCCCGAGAATCCGAAGTTGTCTGTTTGTTTACTGTGCCGTTGTGCAGCTGTAGGAGTTCTATGTGTGTTGTGAATATTAATAATATGACTTGTTGATGAGTATGATGTTTATATGCAGAATAAAGAGCAGTTAGCTGTTTTGACTACATGAATGGAGAATTGGCAAAAAAATAACCATATATGAAATATTAAATAATCTACAAATGTAATGATTGTAGAAACATATTATCCAAAATATGCCTATGAAACATGGCATCCAAATAAGCATGAACCATCATAGTCTTACATATGAAAAATATCCTTTAAAATATGCACTAACCATCATAGTTTTACATGCGCACATATCATCCAAAATATGCACCAATGATCTTAATCTCATCAAGCAATATGTCAAACTATGGTTGATCCTCCAATGATCATTTAGCAATGGACTCACAAGTTGCTTGCATGGTTGTTGGAAATATGCCCTAGAGGCAATAATAAATTGATTATTATTATATTTTCTTGTTCATGATAATCGTTTATTATCCATGCTAGAATTGTATTGATAGGAAACTCAGATACATGTGTGGATACATAGACAACACCATGTCCCTAGTAAGCCTCTAGTTGACTAGCTCGTTGATCAATAGATGGTTATGATTTCCTGACCATGGACATTGGATGTCGTTGATAACGGGATCACATCATTAGGAGAATGATGTGATGGACAAGACCCAATCCTAAGCATAGCACTAGATCGTGTAGTTCGTATGCTAAAGCTTTTCTAATGTCAAGTATCATTTCCTTAGACCATGAGATTGTGCAACTCCCGGATACCGTAGGAGTGCTTTGGGTGTGCCAAACGTCACAACGTAACTGGGTGGCTATAAAGGTACACTATGGGTATCTCCGAAAGTGTTTGTTGGGTTGGCAAGAATCGAGACTGGGATTTGTCACTCCGTGTGACGGAGAGGTATCTCTGGGCCCACTCGGTAGGACATCATCATGTGCACAATGTGACCAAGGAGTTGATCACGGGATGATGTGTTACGGAACGAGTAAAGAGACTTGCCGGTAACGAGATTGAACAAGGTATCGGGATACCAACGATCGAATCTCGGGCAAGTATCGTACCGCTAGACAAAGGGAATTGTATACGGGATTGATTAAGTCCTTGACATCGTGGTTCATCCGATGAGATCATCGTGGAACATGTGGGAGCCAACATGGGTATCCAGATCCCGCTGTTGGTTATTGACCGGAGAGTCATCTCGGTCATGTCTGCATGTCTCCCGAACCCGTAGGGTCTACACACTTAAGGTTCGGTGACGCTAGGGTTATAGAGATATTAGTATGCGGTAACCCGAAAGTTGTTCGGAGTCCCGGATGAGGACGTCACGAGGAGTTCCGGAATGGTCCGGAGGTAAAGAATTATATATAGGAAGTGCTATTTCGGCCATCGGGACAAGTTTCGGGGTCACCGGTATTGTACCAGGACCACCGGAAGGGTCCCGGGGGTCCACCGGGTGGGGCCACCTACCCCGGGGGGCCACATGGGCTGTAGGGGTGTGCGCCTTGGCCTGTATGGGCCAAGAGAACCAGCCCCAAGAGGCCCATGCGCCAAGAGATAAGGAAAGGAAGAGTCCTAAAGGGGGAAGGCACCTCCGAGGTGCCTTGAGGAGGATGGACTCCTCCCTGGCCGCACCCTTCCTTGGAGGAAGGGCCAAGGCTGCGCCTCCCCCCTCTCCCTTGGCCCTATATATAGTGGGGGGAAGGGAGGGAAACCATACCTAAGCCCTGGCGCCTCCCTCTCCCTCCCATGACACATCTCCCTCCTCCCGCAGCGCTTGGCGAAGCCCTGTTGGAATCCCGCTACTTCCACCACCACGCCGTCGTGCTGTTGGATCTCCGTCAACCTCTCCTTCCCCCTTGCTGGATCAAGAAGGAGGAGACGTCGCTGCTCCGTACGTGTGTTGAACGCGGAGGTGCTGTCGTTTCGGCGCTAGGATCATCGGTGATTTGGATCACGACGAGTACGACTCCATCAACCCCGTTCTCTTGAACGCTTCCGCGCGCGATCTACAAGGGTATGTAGATCCACTCCTCCCCCGTTGCTAGATGACTCCATAGATTGATCTTGGTGATGCGTAGAAAATTTTGAATTTCTGCTATGTTCCCCAACAGTGGCATCATGAGCTAGGTCTATTGCGTAGATTCTATGCACGAGTAGAACACAAAGTAGTTGTGGGCGTTGATTTTGTTCAATATGCTTACCGTTACTAGTTCAATCTTGATTCGGCGGCATTGTGTGATGAAGCGGCCCGGACCAACCTTACACGCATGCTTACGTGAGACCGGTTCCACCGACTAACATGCACTAGTTGCATAAGGTGGCTGGCGGGTGTCTGTCTCTCCCACTTTAGTCGGATCGGATTCGATGAAAAGGGTCCTTATGAAGGGTAAATAGCAATGGGCATATCACGTTGTGGTCTTTGCGTAGGTAAGAAACGTTCTTGCTAGAAACCCATAGCAGCCACGTAAAACATGCAAACAACAATTAGAGGACGTCTAACTTGTTTTTGCAGGGTATGCTATGTGATGTGATATGGCCATGAAGAATGTGATGAATGATATGTGATGTATGAGATTGATCATGTTCTTGTAATAGGAATCACGAATTGCATGTCGATGAGTATGACAACCGGCAGGAGCCATAGGAGTTGTCTTTATTTATTTATGACCTGCGTGTCAACTTAAACGTCATGTAATTACTTTACTTTATTGCTAAAGCGTTAGCCATAGTAGTAGAAGTAATAGATGACGAGACAACTTCAAGAAGACACGATGATGGAGATCATGATGATGGAGATCATGGTGTCATGCCGGTGACAACGATGATCATGGAGCCCCGAAGATGGAGATCAAAAGGAGCAAAATGATATTGGCCATATCATGTCACTATTTGATTGCATGTGATGTTTATCATGTTTATGCATCTTATTTGCTTAGAACAACGGTAGTAAATAAGATGATCCCTCTTTAAAATTTCAAGAAAGTGTTCCCCCTAACTGTGCACCGTTGCGACAGTTCGTTGTTTCGAAGCACCACGTGATGATCGGGTGTGATAGATTCTAACGTTCACATACAACGGGTGTAAGACAGATTTACACACGCGAAACACTTAGGTTGACTTGACGAGCCTAGCATGTACAGACATGGCCTCGGAACACAAGAGACCGAAAGGTCGAGCATGAGTCGTATGGTAGATACGATCAACATGAAGATGTTCACCGATGATGACTAGTCCGTCTCACGTGATGATCGGACACGGCCTAGTTGACTCGGATCATGTAATCACTTAGATGACTAGAGGGATGTCTATCTGAGTGGGAGTTCATAAGATGAACTTAATTATCCTGAACATAGTCAAAAGGTCTTCGCAAATTATGTCATAGCTCGCGCTTCAGTTCTACTGTTTAGATATGTTCCTAGAGAAAATTTAGTTGAAAGTTGATAGCAGCAATTATGCGGACTAGGTCCGTAAACTGAGGATTGTCCTCATTGCTTCTTAGAAGGCTTATGTCCTTAATGCACCGCTCAGTGTGCTGAACCTCGAACATTGTCTGTGGATGTTGTGAACATCTGACATACACGTTTTGATAACAACATGATAGTTCAGTTAAACGGTTTAGAGTTGAGGCACCGAAGATGTTTTGAAACGTCGCGAAACATATGAGATGTTTCGAGGGCTGAAGTTGGAATTTCAGGCTCGTGCCCACGTCAAGAGGTATAAGACCTCCGACGATTTTCTTAGCCTGCAAACTAAGGGAGAAAAGCTCAATTGTTGAGCTTGTGCTCAGATTGTCTGAGTACAACAATCATTTGAATCGAGTGGGAGTTGATCTTCCAGATGAGATAGTGATGTTTTCTCCAAAGTCATTACCACCAAGCTGCTAGAGCTTCGTGATGAACTATGATATATCAGGGACATATATGATGATCCTTGAGATACTCGCAATGTTTGACTCCACAAAAGTAGAAATCAAGAAGGAGCATCAATTGTTGATGGTTGGTGAAACCACTAGTTTCAAGAAGGGCAAGGGCAAGAAGGGATACTTCATGAAACGGCAATTCAGCTGCTGCTCTGGTGAAGAAACCCAAGGTTGAACCCAAACCCGAGACTAAGTGCTTCTGTAATAAGGGGAACAGCCACTGGAGCAGAATTACCCTAGATACTTGGTAGATTAGAAGGTTGTCGATAGAAGTATATTGGATATACATTATGTTAATGTGTACTTTCGGTTGCTAAGTGTTAGTAACTCGAAATAAAAGCTACGGAATAAACGAAGACTAGCTAAAGGTGAGCTGACGATATGCGTTGGAAGTGTTTCCAATGTTGATATGATCAAGCATCGCACGCTCCCTCTACCATCGAGATTGGTGTTAAACCTAAATAATTGTTATTTGGTGTTTGCGTTGAGGGTATACATGATTGGATTATGACTATCGCAATACGGTTATTCATTTAAAGAGAATAATAGTTACTCTGTTTATTTGAATAATACCTTCAATGGTCTTGCACCTAAAATGGTTTATTGAATCTCGATCGTAGTGATACACATGTTCATGCCAAAAGATATAAGATAGTAATGATAGTACCACATACTTGTGGCACTGCAATTTGAGTCATATTTTTGGTATAAAACGCATGAAGAAGCTCCATGTTGATGGATCTTTGGACTCACTTGATTTTGAATCACTTGAGACATGCGAACCATGCCTATTGGTATATATGCATGAAGAAACTCCATGCAAATGGACCATTTGGACTCACTTGATTTTGAATCACTTGAGACATGCAAATCATACCACATGGGCAAGATGACTGAAAGCCTCGTTTTCAGTAAAATAGAACTAGAAAGCAACTTGTTAGAAGTAATACATTTTGATGTGTGCAGTCCAATGAGTGCTGAGGCGTGTAGTGGATATCGTTATGTTCGTACTTCACAGATGATTTGAGTAGATGTTGAGTATATTTACTTGATGAATCACAAGTCTGAATTATTGAAAGGTTCAAGTAATTTCAGGGTGAAGTTGAAAGATCGTCGTGACAAGAGGATAAAATATTTATGATATGATCATAGAGATGAATATCTGAATTACGAGTTTGGCACAGAATTAAGACATTGTGGAAATTGTTTCACAACTAATACAGCCTGGAACACCATAGTGTGATGGTGTGTCCGAACATCATAACTGCACCCTATTGGATATGATGCATACCATGATGTCTCTTATCAAATTACCACGATAATTTATGGGTTAGGCATTAGAGACAACCACATTTACTTTAAATAGTGTTGGGGAACGTAGCAGAAATTCAAAATTTTCCTACGTGTCACCAAGATCTATCTATGGAGAGACCAGCAACGAATAGAAGGAGAGTGCATCTACATACCCTTGTAGATCGCTAAGCGGAAGCGTTCAAGTGAACGGGGTTGATGGAGTTGTACTCGTCGTGATTCAGATCACCGATGATCCTAGTGCCGAACGGACGGCACCTCCGCGTTCAACACACGTACAGCCCGGTGACGTCTCCCATGCCTTGATCCAGCAAGGAGAGAGGGAGAGGTTGAGGAAGACTCCATCCAGCAGCAGCACAACGGCGTGGTGGTGGTGGAGGAGCGTGGCAATCCCGCAGGGCTTCGCCAAGCACCATGGGAGAGGAGGAGGAGGAGGGAGAGAGGTAGGGCTGCACCAAGAGGGAGAGAACTCATGTGTATGGCAGCCCCAAACCTCAACTATATATAGGGGGAAGGGGGGGCTGCGCCCCCTTTAGGGTTTCCCACCCCCAAGGGGTGCGGCCAGCCCTAGATGGCAAAGGGGGTGGCGGCCAAGAGGGGAGAGGAGAGGGAGGCGCACCAATATGGGCCTTAAGGCCCATCTGGACTAGGGTTTGCCCCCTCCCACTCTCCCTTGCGCCTTGGCCCCCTTGTGGGGGGCGCACCAGCCCTCCTAGGGGCTGGTCCCCTCCCACACTTGGCCCACGCAACCTTCTGGGGCAGGTGGCCCCACTTGGTGGACCCCCGGGACCCTCCCGGTGGTCCCGGTACATTACCGATATCGCCCGAAACTTTTCCGGTGACCAAAACAGGACTTCCCATATATAAATCTTTACCTCCGGACCATTCCGGAACTCCTCGTGACGTCCGAGATCTCATCCGGGACTCCGAACAACATTCGGTAACCACATACAAGCTTCCTTTATAACCCTAGCGTCATCGAACCTTAAGTGTGTAGACCCTACGGGTTCGGGAGACATGCAGACATGACCGAGACATTCTCCGGTCAATAACCAACAGCGGGATCTGGATACCCATGATGGCTCCCACATGTTCCACGATGATCTCATCGGATGAACCACGATGTCAAGGACTTATTCAATCCCGTATTCAATTCCCTTTGTCTATCGGTATGTTACTTGCCCGAGATTCGATCGTCGGTATCCAATACCTTGTTCAATCTTGTTACCGGCAAGTCACTTTACTCGTTCCGTAACACATCATCCCGTGATCAACTCCTTGGTCACATTGCGCATATGATGATGTCCTACCGAGTGGGCCCAGAGATACCTCTCCGTTTACACGGAGTGACAAATCCCAGTCTCGATCCGCATAAAACAATAGATACTTTCGGAGATACCTGTAGTGCACCTTTATAGTCACCCAGTTACGTTGTGACGTTTGATACACCCAAAGCACTCCTACGGTATCCAGGAGTTACACGATCTCATGGTCAAAGGAAGAGATACTTGACATTGGCAAAGCTCTAGCAAACGAACTACACGATCTTTGTGCTATGCTTAGGATTGGGTCTTGTCCATCACATCATTCTCCTAATGATGTGATCCCGTTATCAACGACATCCAATGTCCATAGCCAGGAAACCATGACTATCTGTTGATCACAACGAGCTAGTCAACTAGAGGCTCACTAGGGACATATTGTGGTCTATGTATTCACACGTGTATTACGATTTCCGGATAATACAGTTATAGCATGAATAAAAGACTATTATCATGAACAAAGAAATATAATAATAACTTATTTATTATTGCCTCTAGGGCATATTTCCAACAGTCTCCCACTTGCACTAGAGTCAATAATCCAGTTCACATCGCCATATGATTAACACTCACAGGTCACATCGCCATGTGACTAATACCCAAGAGTTTACTAGAGTCAGTAGTCTAGTTCACATCACTATGTGATTAACACTCAGTGAGTTTTATGTTTGATCATGTTGCTTGTGAGAGAGGTTTTAGTCAACGGGTCTGAACCTTTCAGATCCGTGTGTGCTTTACAAATCTCTATGTCATCTCCTAGATGCAGCTACCACGCTCTATTTGGAGCTATTCCAAATAACTGTTCTACTTGGAGCTATTCTAAATTGTTGCTCCATTATATGTATCCGGTCTCTCTACTCAGAGCTATCCGGATAGGTGTTTAGCTTGTATCGACGTAACCCTTTACGACGAACTCTTTTACCACCTCCATAACCGAGAAAAATTCCTTAGTCCGCTAGTTACTAAGGATAACTTTGACCGCTGTCCTATGATCCATTTTTGGATCACTCTTGTACCCCTTGACTGACTCATGGCAAGGCACACTTCAGGTGCGGTACTCAGCATGGCATACTGTAGAGCCTATGTCTTAAGCATAGGGGACGACCTTCGTCCTTTCTCTCTATTCTGCCGAGGTCGAGCTTTAAGTCTTAACTTCGTACCTTACAACTCAGGCAAGAACTCCTTCTTTGACTGGTCCATCTTGAACACCTTCAAGATCATGTCAAGGTATGTGCTCATTTGAAAGTATTATTAAGCATTTTGATCTATCCTTATAGATCTTGATGCTCAATGTTCAAGTAGCTTAATCCAGGCTTTCCATTGAAAAACACTTTCAAAATAACCCTATATGCTTTCCAGAAATTCTACGTCATTTCTGATCAACAATATGTCAACAACATATACTCATCAGAAATTCTATAGTGCTCCCACTCACTTCTTTGGAAATACAAGTTTCTCATAAACTTTGTACAAACCCAAAATCTTTGATCGTCATCAAAGCATACATTCCAACTCCGAGATGCTCACTCCAGTCCTTAGAAGAATTGCTGGAGCTAGCATACCTTTTAGCATCCTTAGGATCGACAAAACCTTTCTGATTGTATCACATACAACCTTTCCTCACGAAAACTGGTAAGGAAACTCGTTTTGATATCCATCTGCCAGATTTCATAAATACAGCTAATGCTAACATGAATCCGACGGAGTTTAAGCATCGCTACGGATGAGAAAATCTCATCGTAGTCAACTCCTTGAACTTGTGAAAAACTTTTCGGCACAAGTCGAGCTTCATGGACGGTGACATTACCATCCACGTCCGTCTTCTTCTTAAAGATCCATTTATCTTAATGGCTTGCCGATCATCGGGCAAGTCCACCAAAGTCCATGGATCCGTTCTCGGATTTTATGGCCTCGAGCCATTTATCGGAATCCGGGCCCACCATCGCTTCTCCATAGCTCGTAGGTTCATTGTTTTCCAGCAACATGACTTCCAAGACAGGATTACGTACCACTCTGAAGTAGTACGCATCCTTGTCATCCCACGAGGTTTGGTAGTGACTTGATCCGAAGTTTCATGATCAATATCATAAGCTTCCACTTCAATTGGTGTAGGTGCCACAGGAACAACTTCCTGTGCCCTGCCACACACTAGTTGAAGAGACGGTTCAATAACCTCATCAAGTCTCCACCATCCTCCCACTCAACTCTTTCGAGAGAAACCTTTCCTCGAGAAAGGACCCGATTCTAGAAACAATTCATATTGCTTTCGGATCTGAATTAGGAGGTATACCCAACTGTTTTGGGTGTCCTATGAAGATGTATTTTATCCGCTTTGGGTTCGAGCTTAATCCTGAAACTTTTTCACATAAGCGTCGCAGCCCCAAACCTTTAAGAAACGACAACTTAGGTTTCTCTAAACCATAATTCATACGGTGTCATCTCATCGGAATTACGTGGTGCCCTATTTAAAGTGAATGTGGTTGTCTCTAATGCCCAACCCATGAACGATAGTGGTAATTCGATAAGAGACATCATGGTACGCACCATATCCAATAGGGTGCAACTATGATGTTCGGACACACCATCACACTATGGTGTTCCAGGCGGTATTAATTGCGAAACAATTTCCACAATGTCTTAATTGTGTGCCAAAACTCGTAACTCAGATATTCATCTCTATGATCATATCATAGACATTTTATCCTCTTGTCACAATGATCTTCTACTTCACTCTGAAATTACTTGAACCATTCAATAATTCAGACTTGTGTTTCATCAAGTAAATATTCTCAACATCTACTCGAATCATCTGTGAAGTAAGAACATAACGATATTCACTGCATGCCTCAGCACTCATTGGACTGCACACATCAAAATGTGTTACTTCCTACAAGTTGCTATCTTGTTCCATCTTACTGAAAACGAGGCTTTTCAGTCATCTTGCCCATGTGGTATGATTTGCATATCTCAAGTGATTCAAAATCAAGTGAGTCCAAACGATCCATTTGCATGGAGTTTCTTCATGCATATACACCAATAGACATGGTTCGCATGTCTCAAACTTTTCAAAACGAGTGAGTCCAAAGATCCATCAACATGGAGCTTCTTCATGCGTTTTATACCATTATGACTTACATGGCAGTGCCACAAGTAAGTTGTACTATCATTACTATCTTATATCTTTTGGCATGAAAATGTGTATCACTACGATCGAGATTCAATAAACCATTCAGGTTTAATACTAATCTTGATGGTTAGAGGGAGCGTGCGATGTTTGATTATATCAAACTTGGAAACACTTCCAACACATATCGTCAGCTCTCCTTTAGCTAGTCTCCGTTTATTCCGTAGCCTTTTATTTCGAGTTACTAACACTTAGCAACCGAACCGGTATCTAATACCCTGGTGCTACTAGGAGTACTAGTAAAGTACAAATTAACATAATGTATATCCAATATACTTCTATCGACCTTGCCAGCCTTCTCATCTACCAAGTATCTAGGGTAATGCTGCTCCAGTGGTTGTTCCCCTTATTACAGAAGCACTTAGTCTCGGGTTTGGGTTCAACCTTGGGTTTCTTCACTTGAGCAGCAGCTGAATTGCCGTTTCATGAAGTATCCCTTTGTTCCCTTGCCCTTCTTGAAACTAGTGGTTTCACCAACCATCAACAATTGATGCTCCTTCTTGATTTCTACTTTCGCGGTGTCAAACATCGTGAATACCTCAAGGATCATCTTATTTATCCCTGATATGTTATAGTTCATCACGAAGCTCTAGCAGCTCGGTGGCAATGACTTTGGGGAAACATCACTATCTCATCTGGAAGATCAACTCCCACTCGATTCAAGTGATTGTTGCACTCAGACAATCTGAGCACAAGCTCAACGATTGAGCTTTTCTCCCTTAGTTTGCAGGCTAAGAAAATCGTCGGAGGTCTCATACCTCTTGACGTGGGCACGAGCCTGAAATCCCAATTTCAGCCCTCGAAACATCTCATATGTTCCGCGACGTTTCGAAAACGTCTTTGGTGCCTCTACTTAAACCATTTAACTGAACTATCACGTAGTTATCAAAACGTGTATGTTCGATGTTCGAAACATCCACAAACGATGTTTGGGGTTCAGCACACTAAGCAGTGCATTAAGGACATAAGCTTTCTACTGTTCGCATAATTGCTACTATCAACTTTCAACTATATTTTCTCTAGGAACATATCTAAAACAGTAGAACTAAAGCGCGAGCTACGACATAATTTGCAAAAGGTCTTTTGACTATGTTCAGGTTAATTAAGTTCATCTTATGAACTCCCACTTAGATAGACATCCCTCTAGTCATCTAAGTGATCACATGATCCGAGTCAACTAGGCCGTGTCCGATCATCACGTGAGACGGACTAGTCATCATCGGTGAACATCTTCATGTTGATCGTATCTACTATACGACTCATGCTCGACCTTTCGGTCTCCGTGTTCCGAGGCCATGTCTGCACATGCTAGGCTCGTCAAGTTAACCCTAAGTGTTTTTGCTGTGTAAAACTGTCTTACACCCGTTGTATGTGAACGTAAGAATCCATCACACCCGATCATCACGTGGTGCTTAGAAGCGATGAACTGTAGCAACGGTGCACAGTTAGGGGAGAACACTTCTTGAAATTTTGTAAGGGATCATCTTATTTACTACCGTCGTCCTAAGTAAACAAGATGCATAAACATGATAAACATCACATGCAATCAAATAGTGACATGATATGGCCAATATCATTTTGCTCCTTTTGATCTTCATCTTCGGGGCTCCATGATCATCATCGTCACCGGCATGACACCATGATCTCCATCATCATGATCTCCATCATCGTGTCTTCATGAAGTTGTCACGCCAACGACTACTTCTACTTCTATGGCTAACGCATTTAGCAATAAAGTAAAGTAGTTTACATGGCGTTCTTCAATGACACGCAGGTCATACAACAAATAAAGACAACTCCTATGGCTCCTGCCGGTTGTCATACTCATCGACATGCAAGTCGTGAATCCTATTACAAGAACATGATCAATCTCATACATCACATATCATTCATCACATTCCTCTTGGCCATATCACATCACATAGCATACCCTGCAAAAACAAGTTAGACGTCCTCTAATTGTTGTTGCATGTTTTACGTGGCTGCTATGGGTTTCTAGCAAGAACGTTTCTTACCTACGCAACACCACAACGTGATATGCCAATTGCTATTTACCCTTCATAAGGACCCTTTTCATCGAATCCGTTCCGACTAAAGTGGGAGAGACTGGCACCCGCTAGCCACCTTATGCACCAAGTGCATGTCAATCGGTGGAACCTGTCTCACGTAAGAGTACGTGTAAGGTCGGTCCGGGCCGCTTCATCCCACAATACCGTCAAAACAAGATTGGACTAGTAACGGTAAGCATATTGAACAACATCAACGCCCACAACTACTTTGTGTTCTACTCGTGCAAAGAATCTACGCAATAGACCTAGCTCATGATGCCACTGTTGGGGAACGTAGCAGAAATTCAAAATTTTCCTACGTGTCACCAAGATCTATCTATGGAGAGACCAGCAACGAGTAGAAGGAGAGTGCATCTACATACCCTTGTAGATCGCTAAGCGGAAGCGTTCAAGTGAACGGGGTTGATGGAGTCATACTCGTCGTGATTCAGATCACCGATGATCCTAGTGCCGAACGGACGGCACCTCCGCGTTCAACACATGTACAGCCCGGTGACGTCTCCCACGCCTTGATCCAGCAAGGGGAGAGGGAGAGGTTGAGGAAGACTCCATCTAGCAGCAGCACAACGGCGTGGTGGTGGTGGAGGAGCGTGGCAATCCCGCAGGGCTTCGCCAAGCACCATGGGAGAGGAGGAGGAGGAGGGAGAGAGGTAGGGCTGCACCAAGAGGGAGAGAACTCATGTGTATGGCAGCCCCAAACCTCAACTATATATAGGGGGAAGGGGGGGCTGCGCCCCCTTTAGGGTTCCCCACCCCCAAGGTGTGCGGCCAGCCCTAGATGGCAAAGGGGGTGGCGGCCAAGAGGGGAGAGGAGAGGGAGGCGCACCAATATGGGCCTTAAGGCCCTTCTGGACTAGGGTTTGCCCCCTCCCACTCTCCCTTGCGCCTTGGCCCCCTTGTGGGGGGCGCACCAGCCCTCCTAGGGGCTGGTCCCCTCCCACACTTGGCCCACGCGACCTTCTGGGGCAGGTGGCCCCACTTGGTGGACCCCCGGGACCCTCCCGGTGGTCCCGGTACATTACCGATATCGCCCGAAACTTTTCCGGTGACCAAAACAGGACTTTCCATATATAAATCTTTACCTCCGGACCATTCCGGAACTCCTCGTGACGTCCGGGATCTCATCCGGGACTCCGAACAACATTCGGTAACCACATACAAGCTTCCTTTATAACCCTAGCGTCATCGAACCTTAAGTGTGTAAACCCTACGGGTTCGGGAGACATGCAGACATGACCGAGACGTTCTCCGGTCAATAACCAACAGCGGGATCTGGATACCCATGATGGCTCCCACATGTTCCACGATGATCTCATCGGATGAACCACGATGTCAAGGACTTATTCAATCCCGTATTCAATTCCCTTTGTCTATCGGTATGTTACTTGCCCGAGATTCGATCGTCGGTATCCAATACCTTGTTCAATCTCGTTACCGGCAAGTCACTTTACTCGTTCCGTAACACATCATCCCGTGATCAACTCCTTGGTCACATTGCGCATATGATGATGTCCTACCGAGTGGGCCCAGAGATACCTCTCCGTTTACACGGAGTGACAAATCCCAGTCTCGATCCGCATAAAACAATAGATACTTTCGGAGATACCTGTAGTGCACCTTTGTAGTCACCCAGTTACGTTGTGACGTTTGATACACCCAAAGCACTCCTACGGTATCCAGGAGTTACACGATCTCATGGTCAAAGGAAGAGATACTTGACATTGGCAAAGCTCTAGCAAACGAACTACACGATCTTTGTGCTATGCTTAGGATTGGGTCTTGTCCATCACATCATTCTCCTAATGATGTGATCCCGTTATCAACGACATCCAATGTCCATAGCCAGGAAACCATGACTATCTGTTGATCACAACGAGCTAGTCAACTAGAGGCTCACTAGGGACATATTGTGGTCTATGTATTCACACGTGTATTACGATTTCCGGATAATACAGTTATAGCATGAATAAAAGACTATTATCATGAACAAAGAAATATAATAATAACTTATTTATTATTGCCTCTAGGGCATATTTCCAACAAATAGGGCAAGTAATTCCGATGAGATGACACCGTATGAACTATGGTTTAGAGAAACCTAAGCTGTCATTTCTTAAAAGTTTGGGGCTGCAACGCTTATGTGAAAAAGTTTCAGGCTGATAAGCTCGAACCCAAAGCGGATAAATGCATCTTCATAGGACACCCAAAATAGTTGGGTATACCTCCTGTCTCAGATCCGAAAGCAATAAGGGATTGTTTCTGGAATCGGGTCCTTTCTCGAGGAAATGTTTCTCTCAAAAGAATTGAGTGGGAGGATGGTGGAAACTTGATGAGGTTATTGAACCGTCACTTCAACTAGTGTATAGCAGGGCACAAAGAGTTGTTCCTGTGGCACCTACACCAATTGAAGTGGAAGCTTATGATATTGATCATGAAACTTCGGATCAAGTCACTCCCAAACCTCGTAGGATGACAAGGATGCGTACTACTTCAGAGTGGTACGTAATCCTGTCTTGAAAGTCATGTTGCTAGACAACAATGAACCTACGAGCTATGGAGAAGCGATGGTGGGCCCGGATTCCGATAAATGGCTCGAGGCCATAAAATCCGAGATAGAATCCATGTATGAAAACAAAGTGTAGACTTTGGAAGAACTACTTGATGGTCGTAAGGCTATTAGGTACATGTGGATTTTAAAAGGAAGACAGGCAATGATGGTAAGTGTCACCATTGAGAAAGCTCGACTTGTCGTTAAGATGTTCCCCGACAAGTTCAAGGAGTTGACTACGATGAGACTTTCTCACTCGTAGCGATGCTAAGAGTCTGTTGGAATTATATTAGCGATTACTGCATTATTTATGAAATCTTGCAGATAGGATGTCAAAACATTGTTTCCTCGACGATTTTCTTGAGGAAAGGTTGTATGTGATACAACCGGAAGGTTTTGTCAATCCTGAAAGATGCTAATAAGTATGCAAAGCTCCAGCAATCCTTCTAAGGACTGGAGTAAGCATCTCGGAGTTGGAATGTATGCTTTGATGAGATGATCAAAGATTTTGGGTTTATACAAAGTTTATGAGAAACTTGTATTTCCAAAGAAGTGAGTGGGAGCACTATAGAATTTCTGATGAATATATGTTGTTGACATATTGTTGATCAGAAATGACGTAGAATTTCTGGAAAGCATATAGGGTTATTTGGAAAGTGTTTTTCAATGGAAAGCCTGGATTGAGCTACTTGAACATTGAGCATCAAAATCTATAAGGATAGATCAAAACGCTTAATGGTACTTTCAAATGAGCACATACCTTGACATGATCTTGAAGGTGTTCAAGATGGATCAGTCAAAGAAGGAGTTCTTGCTTGAGTTGTAAGGTATGAAGTTAAGACTTAAAGCTCGACCATGGCAGAATAGAGATAAAGGACGAAGGTCGTCCCCTATGCTTAAGACGTAGGCTCTACAGTATGTTATGCTGTGTACCGCACCTGAAGTGTGCCTTGCCATGAGTCAGTCAAGGGGTACAAGAGTGATCCAAGAATGGATCACAGGACAGCGGTCAAAGTTATCCTTAGTAACTAGTGGACTAAGGAATTTTCTCGATTATGGAGGTGGTAAAAGAGTTCGTCGTAAAGGGTTACGCCGATGCAAACTTTGACACTAATCCAGATTATTCTGAGTAGTAAACTAGATTCGTATAGTAGAACAGTTATTTGGAATAGCTCCAAATAGAACGTGGTAGCTGCATCTAGGAGATCACATAGAGATTTGTAAAGCACACACGGATCTGAAAGGTTCAGACCCGTTGACTATAACCTCTCTCACAAGCATAACATGATCAAACCCAGAACTCATCGAGTGTTAATCACATGGTAAATGTGAACTAGATTATTGACTCTAGTAAACTCTTTGGGTGTTAGTCACATGGGGATGTGACCTTGAGTGTTAATCACATATCGATGTGAACTAGATTATTGACTCTAATGCAAGTGGGAGACTGTTGGAAATATGCCCTAGAGGCAATAATAAATTGATTATTATTATATTTCCTTGTTCATGATAATCGTTTATTATCCATGCTAGAATTGTATTGATAGGAAACTCAGATACATGTGTGGATACATAGACAACACCATGTCTCTAGTAAGCCTCTAGTTGACTAGCTCGTTGATCAATAGATGGTTACGGTTTCCTGACCATGGACATTGGATGTCGTTGATAATGGGATCACATCATTAGGAGAATGATGTGTTGGACAAGACCCAATCCTAAGCATAGCACTAGATCGTGTAGTTCGTATGCTAAAGCTTTTCTAGTGTCAAGTATCATTTCCTTAGACCATGAGATTGTGCAACTCCCGGATACCGTAGAAGTGCTTTGGGTGTGCCAAACGTCACAACGTAACTGGGTGGCTATAAAGGTACACTACGGGTATCTCCGAAAGTGTCTGTTGGGTTGGCACGAATCGAGACTAGGATTTGTCACTCCGTGTGACGGAGAGGTATCTCTGGGCCCACTCGGTAGGACATCATCATGTGCACAATGTGACCAAGGAGTTGATCATGCGATGATGTGTTACGGAACGAGTAAAGAGACTTGCCGGTAACGAGATTGAACAAAGTATCGGGATACCGACGATCGAATCTCGGGCAAGTATCGTACCGCTAGACAAAGGGAATTGTATACGGGATTGATTAAGTCCTTGACATCATGGTTCATCCGATGAGATCATCGTGGAACATGTGGGAGCCAACATGGGTATCCAGATCCCGCTGTTGGTTATTGACCGGAGAGTCATCTCGGTCATGTCTGCATGTCTCCCGAACCCGTAGGGTCTACACACTTAAGGTTCGGTGACGCTAGGGTTATAGAGATATTAGTATGCGGTAACCTGAAAGTTGTTCGGAGTCCCGGATGAGATCTTGGACATCACGAGGAGTTCCGGAATGGTCCGGAGGTAAAGAATTATATATATGAAGTGCTATTTCGGCCATCGGGACAAGTTTCGGGGTCACCGGTATTGTACCGGGACCATCGGAAGGGTCCTGGGGGTCCACCGAGTGGGGCCACCTACCCCGGGGGGCCACATGGGCTGTAGGGGTGTGCGCCTTGGCCTGTATGGGCCAAGGCAACCAGCCCCAAGAGGCCCATGTGCCAAGAGATAAGGAAAGGAAGAGTCCTAAAGGGGGAAGGCACCTCCGAGGTGCCTTGAGGAGGATGGACTCCTCCCTGGCCGCACCCTTCCTTGGAGGAAGGGCCAAGGCTGCGCCTCCCCCCTCTCCCTTGGCCCTATATATAGTGGGGGGAAGGGAGGGCAACCATACCTAAGCCCTGGCGCCTCCCTCTCCCTCCCATGACACATCTCCCTCCTCCCGCAGCGCTTGGCGAAGCCCTGTTGGAATCCCGCTACTTCCACCACCACGCCGTCGTGTTGTTGGATCTCCATCAACCTCTCCTTCCCCTTTACTGGATCAAGAAGGAGGAGACATCGCTGCTCCGTACGTGTGTTGAACGCGGAGGTGCCGTCCGTTCGGCGCTAGGATCATCGGTGATTTGGATCACGATGAGTACGACTCCATCAACCCCGTTCTCTTGAACGCTTCCGCGTGCGATTTACAAGGGTATGTAGATCCACTCCTCCCTCGTTGCTAGATGACTCCATAGATTGATCTTGGTGATGCATAGAAAATTTTGAATTTCTGCTACGTTCCCCAACAATGGTCGCATAATCACCAACCACAGTGTTAGAAACATGGCCTATGGGTAGGGGTTGTAATTTCCCTGGCTTGTACTCTATGTCTCTCATATGGATTTATCTGATGCAATTATGAAGTGACATGCGTGAAATGATCCGAGCTTGCTTGTCACAAGGATAACTTGGCATTTTCAATAAAATACGACGTTTCATCACCAAATGCACACTCAACGACATTGCGCATGGATGAATGTGCATAGATTAAAAAAGATCCTTCGGTGGGAGAGCTTGGCAAAATTCCGGCACATGATACTTTTGCATTTTGTATGGAGCTAAATATCCATCATAACGGGGATATTCTAAGCCAACAAGATAGTACCTTCCAGCATAAAGCAATAGGTTTATACATGAAATCAACAAGATGAACGAGACAATATTGTGATGCATACATAAAAAAATGGATATCTATAGATGTATGCACAAACCTATCTACATACTTGACCAAAGTATCTCTAAATATGCTTGGGTTGACTGCTCTTCCTCCTCTGTTTCGTCATCTTCAACATCGTGCACTTCAGTGTTCTTACAACCAGGCATGATAGAACTTTCTCCTGTAACATTGATATTCTCAAAAATGATACATAGTTCCTCCAATTTTTAGGACCACACTTACGAAACTGCAAGATGTCCTTATTTCCTAGATAAATAGTTTGGCACTTGTCAACAAAAAGTCCTAGTGGAATATTAGTTACATAACAATTTGATCTTATTAAGATAACTTACTTCACCGATTTTTTCCCACCATTCATCGTCATCTATCACGATGTTACATAATTCCAACTTAGTTCAGTTGCTTTGTTTTTAAGGATCAACCAATGCCTAGAAAAAGTCCTTAGGCTGCTCCCATTAGTTTTTGTACCACAACCTAGTGTAATGTCTTCCGATCTTCTCTAGAATCCAACTTCTACGTTCTTGTACCTAGCAACATTCAAAATTTTGAGAGGTCTATTCCCCTTTTGTTTCTCAATAGCAGCAAGTTTGCAAAACACTGTGGTCACTTCCACATTTCAGTTGGCTTTTGATCTTTTGACATCTATGCATATGGCATTCATAAGTACAACTAACCCAGTATATGAAATTTAATCAAACTGAACACACCACATATTGTAGCCAGGAGAAGAGAAAAGAACATATTGTTGGGGAGGAAAAATATGACAGAACAAATCTCACCTTGCAGCGTTGGATAGGGGCGCGGAGTTGGAGTAGCTTGGGGCGTCTGATACAAAGCTCGTGCAGGTAGTGGCTTCAAGGGAGCTTGTGGGCAGTGCGTCCCTGCTTGGGGGTGGCCAGTGACGCAACTGCAACTGGAAGCGACGACAGATGCAACTGCAGCTCGTAGATGGAGGTTGGCCAGGAGCGAAGGACAGTGGACAGAGGTAGGGGAGAGGTGGAGCATCCGGATCTATGGAGAGCAGGCGAAGGTAGACGGCGATGGTGAGGCATCAAGGAGGGGTGGAGCAGTGGGAGACGGTGCACGTGCAACTCTCGGGCGGCATACGCCGAGCTCTTGGCTGGAAGTGACGACTAGAGATTGACATGGAATCAGATTGTTTGCAGGCAGCCTCACTGGCGAACAGTCTAATTAGTAATAAGTCCATATTTGCTTTCTTGATTGAGGAGATCAAGGTGAATATGGAGGAACATAGTTCTTCTATTATCCACATTGGTCTTACTACTAATATTGCTAGTGATTATATGGCAAACTTTGGTAGAATCCAATACCGAATTGCTTTGTGGCTGGGCTCTGGACTCAAAGGCATCATTGACATTATCAGATGAGATTGTAATCCCTAAACTTTAATTAATACAAGAATTATTCTTGAAAAAAGAGGTCGACCTAGGTTCTGGTCATTTTGGTTTACAAAATTGGCTAATGTGGGTGTGAAGGCTCCATGCCTTGATGGAATTTTCTAACAAGGAAGTTGAAGCTAGGCTACAATGGTAACTTCAAAAAAACACGTTAGGAAGTTTCCCAAATTATCAAGATAAATAACATTGTACGCTAGAAAAATAATGTTCCACAAACATGTGGGTTTTAAAGTTCAAACCCATGTTTACATTATGTTGAATAGAGATGTCATATTGTTTGACACTATTAATTGTTATTTTTTCACACTTGTCAAACCAAGATCCTCCAAACTACAATCAGCAAGAACGTCTCAGAAGTTCTCCATCATTTTAACTCGTCTAAGATTACCACCCTCCTTCTTATGAGAGTAGAGGATCTCGTTAAAGTCACTTGCCACAAGCCATGGAAGATTAGCTTGGTGGTGTAGATCATGCAAATTCCTCCATAAGGGATGCCTCCTCTCTCATTTTGGTTCCCACAAAAATAAGTAAATCTCCATGTATTTCCATCACTGTTCTCTAACCGCACATCAATAAACCCAGGTTGAGTGAATTGCGGAAAAACCATGAATGACTTTTTCCACATCAACTTCAAACCTCCCATCAATCCATCACTTTTCGAGCATTCAAACGAATCCAAATATAGTCGCTTGGTAAGCTTTTCTACTTTGACTTTTTTAGGTGCGATTTAGGCAGAAAAACTGCATCTGGCCAAACTTGCTTCTAGATTTCTAGAAGCAATCTCTTTGCCGCAACACTGGCCATACCGCGACAATTCCACACTAGTATTTTCATTACATTCGGCCACCCCCCCTCCCCTTGGAGGCCACCAATATCTTATCGGTTAGGGTTTTTTTGAACAAATCAGTTAGGTTGTTGGTCACTCTACCATCATTCATCCTTAACTTCTTTTTGTTCTTCAAATTTTTGGGAGTATTTTCCTCCCCTTCTGGCATCTCCTCTGGATCAATTGGTACATTCTGGCCTCCTTCAAGCATGTCTACCATAGTCAGAACCTTCGATCTACCCTCCATGTTACCAGTGATCAAGGGTGGGTTTCCTTTTTGCATTGAGTCTTTTACCTAGCAATCTTGCACCGTCTCATGTTTTATTATCAACCACTTCATTACCAGTGCTCGTAAGCACCAAAGCATCATTGGACTTGGCAGCAGTATCATTCCCATCATGGTCCATGTCGTCTTTGTACACATCCTCAATTACAGTATGCTATGAATTCCATCTACCACCTCTACTGCCAAATAGCCCAGCTGTATCAGCATGAAAACGCCCACAAAAACCACCTGCATTGCCTCAACCTCTTCCCCTACTTGTATCTCGGCTAGGGCCTAATCCTCTTCCTCCTTCATGCCTTCTCTTGGTTGCTAAATGAACGAACCCCACTCCATATCATCTTCATTGAGCTCTGCCATGCCACACTCCTCATGCCAACGTCCAAACTACCGCACCAATAACAGACGCGGGTAGCTTTTGAAATTTAACTTGATAAAAATCAGTATTCCCGGCCTTGGTGAAGCTGGTAAATCTGGCCAGTATCTTATTCACATCAAGCTTAACCCTAACTCGGACGAACTAAAAAATGAACCTGCTAGGTAGGGTAATTTGCAGCCCCTGCACATCTCCAATGCGCTTAGCCATGTTCTCTACAGACTATTTCCTCTTCAAAACTCCATCTGGCAGGCTATGTATTTGACACCAGGTTTCGATCTTGTCCAATTTAGCACTTTCCAGATTAGTAAAACTGTCATATTCAGCAATTATCAGAGTCGTACCTTGGAAATCCCAAGGGCCTTGGTCGATAGCCTTATTCCAATCAGCTAAGCAATTGAATTGCACCGAGAAGAGGTCGGCACTAGTCCTTCTCCACACCACATCCCTCGTTGAGTGCCATGCGACTCTTACATCCGCAATTAGTGCTCCTTGACTAAAAGTTTTTATAGTCAATAGTCTTGCAAGGGCTAACCACTTCGGCTTCTTCTCCGGGTCGTCGACTTCCTCCTCCCAGATCATATTATCAAGTTCGTCATCCTCCAGATGCAACCTTTCTAGTAGAGCGCTGGGATCATCATCTTTCTTGTTACGGGACTAGACACTCATGCATATCTGCCATGATGATCAATCTCCCTGTTGCTTCCTCAAAACTCTAAGTTCCCAACCAACCAAGACTGGGCAGCTAACCAGGTCATGAGTGGAGGAGGACTAAGGGAAAACTCGGGGCATCGGCCGCCGGACGACTGAAGAACCCTAGGTGGGAAAACAAAATACTAAGATAGTGTTTGCTTGTGCACTTACAAAACTTAGACAATGAAATTGGCATCCTCAAAAAAAACCATGAAACCATGAAATTGGCGTCCTAAAAAAAACCATGAAATTGGCACAGGTTCAAATGCAGCTGCAAAAGAGAATCCCTCAAAATTACGATCTAAACCCGGCTGCTTCCGCAAGAGCAACTCCAACGGGGCGACCCAAACGGACACATATTTTGTCCCTTTTTTTTGTCCGTTTGGCTCGCCCGTCCGCCTAGCAGACATGAGGCGAACACGCACGATCTGCGGATGCACCCAACGCGCCGCTCGTGGATGACCCAAAGCGGACAAGCAAGATGCAGATTTCCTACCGGCGCCGCCGTGTTCCTCCGTCGCCACAGCCTGCACTGGGAGCATACGAGATCAAGGTGGGCGGGCGGAGTCGACAGCTAGCTCCGACGGCGACCTCCCACCCCTGCTTCCACGCGCCGCCGTCCACGTCGTCGAACTGGATCCGGTGTAGAGGTCCCTGGAGGCAACGGCGGCCGCGGCGGCCTCTGCCTCCATGGAGTCGCGGCGGAGGGCCGGCCTGCGAGGTGAGGCGGGCGCGAGGGCCGGCAGGGGACGGCGCGGTGGACAGGGAGGAGGGGAAGTTTAGACGAAGGAAGGCGATGAGGAAGAAGAAGCAGGCGGCGGCGAGCTGGAGGACGCGACGGAAGGAGGAGGAGGCAGAGGCGGGGTGGGGGTCGCGACCGCCGCCGCCGCCTGAGAAGAGATGCATCGTCGGCGACAGGGAGTTGCTACTGGTACAGCTGTGGGAGGAGGCGGAGGTGGGGTGGGGTCGCGACTAGGGTGGTTTTCTCGCTCGGTCACTGATACGTGGGTCAGGGACGGACACGAGAGGAAGGCAGCAGACGAGAGCGGACGACGAGAGCGCCCGCTTTTGTCCGTGCGGAACCATTTATGTCCCATTTTTGCGTTTAGTTTGGATCGGGAGGGATGACAAGCGGACAGCAGGCGGACACGCGTGTCCGTTTGGGTCGCCCCGTTGGACCAATTTTTGTGTTCGAATAAGCCAAACAAACGAAATGGGTCACCAAGTTGCTCTAACGACCTTAGCCGGTTTCCTGCAGCTGGCACACTTGGATCGCACGCACGTCCTGCTGTCCAAACTGGCACAAACCATATTTGTTCCTAGAGTAAACGTAGTACACCGATCCGGATCCATTCTCGGGCTAACCGCGCTTAGCGCTAAGCAAAGGGTTAGTACCCGCCGTGCGTGTACATGTCGGGGCAGTGTCTCTGCGGATCCGGATAATCACAAGGGTTTCGCGGTTTACGAGTGGCGTCCGTACGTACTTAAGTCCAAGTTGGTCCGATGGAGCTTTAAAAGGCGAGCCCCCGTGCGGCCGTGTGTGCTCGGTCGGTCGTACAGCTGGTACGTACGTCCACACAGGCAAAACCTGACGGCTTCACATGCATGCAGGCTTCGCTCGTGGGTGCAGGTTTATTTTTGTCACTGTGGGAGCGTGGTTTGTTTAGGCCCTAATTAGTAGCTCGTCATGGGCTTGATCCACCGGTTTAGCTGGCACCACGCTCGGATTCAGTACTGTGTCTGTCCGATCTGATCGGGGGCTGTAATGTGACAGCTAAGAGCATAGTTAAGGCTGGCCACAGTGGGAGTAACATCACTAGTAACATCACATTTTTCAAAATAATTTTGTTTTTTTATATATATTTAATGATGAAAGAGGTGATGATGGTAACTTAGTCTAGTCATAGTGGGAGTAACTAGCTAGTAACATAGCGCACTTCAAAAAAGTTTACTTACATGGCATATAATTAATGAGAAATGGTAACATAATATGTTATTGTAACATAGCGCTTCGCAAGAAAAATGAGTCTATAGTTAATAAATGAAGTCATCTATGACACTAGTACTTCCTCCGTCACAGTTTAGAAGACACAGTTAAATTTGCGTGCGTTTCCACAATAGACAAGGTTTAGTGCGCATTGCATTTATTTCTAGTAGCTAATTAGTACTCCGATATACTATTTCTATATGCATGCGTAGTGTGAATGCTATTTTTTAGCCCATCTCACAACCAATAGATAACCACCTAGGTTCCAGAGAATTTCCAAGCGCGCCTTTTAAACCGTGACGGAGGGAGTACTATGTTACTATGCACTATGAAGATAGTAACTTAGACTAGTGCATGACACTAGTATAAATTACTCCCCACTATGATCAGCCTTAACTAGTTACTGTAACATCACACATACCAAGATAATGAGTCTATAGGCTAATAAATGAAACATAACATGACAACACACATATGTTATTATCCACTGTGGAGGTAGTAACATAGCCTAGAAAAATGTGATGTTATTAGTCTAAGTTACTCCCCATTCTGAGTATAGCCAGCTGCTGGCTATAAGGCTGGTCATAGTGGGGAGTAACTTAGACTAGTTAGTGTCATGCATATGACACTAGTCTAAGTTACTATCTTCATAATAAAAAGTAACATGATAGTAGTATCATAGATGGCTTCATTTATTAGCTCGTAGACTCATCTTGTCTTGGAAAGCGCTATGTTACAGTAACATATTATGTTACCATCTCTCATTAATGACTTGCCACATAAGCAGAATTTTCTTGAAGTGCGTTATGTTACTAGCTAAGTTACTCCCACTATGACTAGCCTAAACCAGTGCCATGTCATCTACAGCCCATCCTAAAGTCAACATGTACAATAATAGATCAAAAGAGTGTATTACTTTTTTTATTATGTGGCCTACCTTTCATTCTCACAAAGTGTCTAAAAGCACGTGCTAGAGCTGGCTCTTCACAAAAAGCCCGCTTAGAGCATGGTTAATAATAAAGCCTGTTGCTGGTTATAAGCCAATGCCACATCATATACAGCCTTTATAAAAGCCCACTAATACAATAGTTTGACTGTAAGCTAGCTGTACTAATTAATGTTTGCATGTAAAGGGAGGCAAGAACACACTTTTAATTGGTGGAAGGGCCTGCTCACACCGCTGCATGCATTGCTTTTTCTTGTTTCTCGCGTTGCAGCCGACGATACCTGGAGCGCCCGCTCCCTTGTCTTTCGGTCCATCTCTCTCCTCCAGCAGTGATTTCCGATGACGTGGCACTGCTTATAGTCGGCTGACTAAACCTATTGTATTTGTTCTTATCTTCTCTCTTCTTTTCTCTTTTCTCTAACTAAACAAAAATATATTAGTTTGTTTCTTATAGCCCGCTGACTCCTCTCTATCATACTTGCTTTAAGTAAGAGTCAGGAGACGGTACTGACGGTAATTAACAAGAGAGCATATGGACTTTAATCAATCAACTAACCTGTCTCTGCGAAACATATTGCCGTTGTCGGCCGTACGTCGCATGTGGAGCACGGTATCTATTGTATTACTTTTATTTACCTCGACATACATGTATGTATGCGTTTGTATTGTGTCGAAAAAACAGACAGGTATGCCATTGCATCAACTTCGCTACTTCTATTTTCTCAAGATGCATATGAGAAATGCTATTTATAGTCAACATGCATAGAACCCACTTTATCAACCCTACTATTTTTGTTTCTCTCAACATGCATGAGAAATATAGTGAGAGAAACAACAAATGCATGCACGAGATTTTGGAACTATATAATTAACATATCGTATTTAAATTCCAGGCTACAAAATTTATTAAAATAAAATATTATAATCAATTCCGACAGCAATGCAGAGGGTGTAGTATAAATAATACGGAATGCTCGAGAGTAGCTGCTGCAAAAAAAAGCACTCTTGTTTGAGAAACCATACATCGTATGGTTTTTCTTGCGTGGACCTACAAGGAACTAAATGCATCGCATGAACCTAAGCCATGGTATTTTCAGGCTTTGACTGTTGCGGTCTGCATCTAATGGGCCTAGGGCAGAGATGCCTCATGAGACAATATACACGACTGCCTCTTCACTCTCTGGAAAGAAAAAAAAGTGAGCACTGACCCCTTCCTTCCCTAGATCGTAGAGAACGCCGACCGTTGGCGCAAGAGACGGGAAGAGGCTTCCGGTGACCAAAGAGGAGGAGTAGGAAGATGGAGGCCGGTCACGTACCCGTGCGATGCATTCCTATCTTCCCCCGCCGGAGATGCACGTACGGCGGAGCCACGAGAGGCATCGACAACCACCGACCGTGGTAAGGGGTACTCTCTGTACCCTTCTTCTTTTTGCTATAAAAAAAGAGAAGAAGGAACTATTTTCAAGCAGCGTTTTTCTATTGAAATTTGTATTGCGTCCCGAGGTAGAATGTGCTCAGTTTATTTATTTTTTAGCTTAGGCAAAAACACTGCCTTTTTCAATCTGATCAGCATACTGCTATGCATTACCCTCCTAGTTACCAAGGTATGAACATATGGCTAGCAGTTTTTACCGCTATGGTCATATGCCGTAGGACTATAAGAAATGTGTGAAAATATTAATGTATTTTATTTCCTTATGAAGTGGAGGAAGAAATGAACTACACAACACCCCTCAATTAAACAAACACTTTGTAGTATTTCAGTACTAACTGAGAAAAGGAAAGAAATTAAATCTAATAGAAAAGAGAATAGTTTCTACTCCCTAGAAAGCGCTGATATGTCTCCAATTGCCGGCTCAGTCTTTCGGAGGTGCTCATACTGAAGAAGCGTTAGCGACCTCGATTTCCCAACTGCCGCAAAATAAAAGGAAATCGAAACCGAGCTTGACCTGAAGACCCAGTTGATTTGCAGAGACTCCATCCCGATTGACCAGCTTACTCTCTGGTGTTCAACTGAGCGTCCCGTTTGTAGCTCCAAATCCATGCGCCAATCATCATGCTCTTGTCTCGCTCGGACGCTCGGTGGCGCTGTTCCAGTTCCACCGTTAGTCTCGTTCTCGTTGGAACAATCAGGCGGCGACTTCTGCGTTAGATCACTTGGATGAAAAAGGAGGTGGCGACGAGACCAACCACACCATGGCAAGGCGGATTCGAGTGGAGTTTTGTTGGTTCAGTGCACCGGGCGCTAGCAGCAGCAGCACGCAGGCTGCCGGGAAGCGGGGCGAGCATCAGATACTTCGGATGTGTCCGCTCGTTAGTCTTCACTCGTGTGATGCTCGTAGACGGAAGGTGCACGCGAGCTCGGGCAGAAAGCGTTTCATCCGCGACTCTAAGGGTCGGATCAGTTCTTTAAAAATCACTTCTAATCTATTCGTCAAAATAATAGCAGTACGAAGAACACAAAAAGTAACAAAAAATCACATCAACGTCTGTAGATTAACCTAGCGACGACTACAAACATTGGAGTGAGTCAAAGGCGTGAGTCGTCATCACCCCTCTCTCATTGGAGCTGGGCAAAACTTATTACAGTAAATTGTCATAAAATCGTCGTGCTAAGATCTCAGAGGATCAGCGCACCAGGACAGCAACCGCCGCCTATGAAGAGAAGCATAGGTCGAAAGAATCCAACATGTAGACACGTGAACACATACGAACGAAGACCGGATCAATCAAAGACAAAAACCAACCGAATCTCATGAGATCCGCCAGAGACACACCTCTACACGCCCTCGGATGATGCGAGATGCACAACCAGGACAGGGGCTAGGATGAAAGAACCTTATTTCATCTTCAAGGAATCGTCACCGCCTCGCCTTCCTAAGAAGGACACAAACCCTAAACAGAGTAAAAACACCTAAAAACGAAGCATGAGCCCTCCTACTGGCAATGTTAGGGATTCACCATGCCTCCATGGCCCTAAGGCCACAAAAGATGAGCCAGATCGGCGACGACGCTGACGGGAGGCGGGAAAACCCTAAATGTCTAGGAGCCTTTTTTTTTCTTTATGGGGAACCTAGAGTTGCTCTAACTCCTCTTAACCCAGGCCATTCAAAATAGGGGGTGATGTGTGTGTATGTATTCCACAAGAATTCAGTTTCGGCCGTTGTGCCCGCCAGAGTCGAGCTGGCAAAATCCAGGACCTACTCCAAACTCTAAAGTGGGGCCTATCCTCGTAGAAAAATGAAACGTCCTTAAGGATGACAATGCATAGGATATGATGTGGTTACAATGATCCAATATCCATACCCATATTTTTTTGTGTCATGAAATCTTACCCATACCCTACCCAGCGGGCATAAAATCTATACCCGTGTCCATACCCTACGAGTATCCATAGTTCCATGCCCACTGAGCATGTCAACACACCACTGAGTAGTGGCATAGTTGCTAGGTCCATTGACGCCACCGGGAGGTTCATAGGGTCGGGGAAATGGTGATTGTGAGGATAGTGGGGGTTGGGTATTGCTGGGGAATGCGAGCAGAGGATGGAGCTAGAATATGATATGCATGTCTAGTTCTTCACAACTTACATACAAAAACTCAGTAGCTTAGGTTTATGACAGATATGATCTACCCATATGTATAATGTAGAAATGCATGTTCTAGCCAATGCAACCAAAAGACCGATCTGATGAAAGAGACTAAATAAATTTATACGTCAACACTCCCCCACGTACGTGTGGCTCCCTCAGGCCTAAACATGGACCGAAAGTGGGCTGCAATTTAATTGCGCCAGCCGGATCTTGAACTCAAGACCTTTTGGCGCTGATACCGTGTAGAAGTGCATGCTCTAGCCAATGCAACGAAAAGACCGGTTTAATGGAAAAGACTAGGCAATACATTTATACGTCAACATATACTGATGAGACTATAAGGTATGATAAAATTAAATGTGGTTTTCTTACCAGCACAGGTGAGCCAGTTCACTTAGAAGATGCTTTGTCTAATATAGAGCGGAACGAAGCTATGGCAATGAATATTTGGAACTTATGAAGATAAGACATGGCATCTAGTCCCCCTAGAGAAAGGCAGAAATATAATTAACTGTAAATGGGTCTATAAAATTAAGAGAATGTATGATCGAATCATAGACATATATAAGGTTAGATTAGTAGCAAATGGGTTTAAGTAAAAGTTTGGCATTGACTATGAGGATATCTTCAACCCTGTTGTAAAATCAGCCCAATGGTACTATCGATTGTTCTGTCCAGGGGATGGAATTTTAGACAACTAGATGTGTACAACTTATTTTTTTTCATGATGTTCCTGAGGATGAAGTGTTCATGCGGCAACCACCAGGATACGAAAATAAGGATGCACCTCATTATTTGTGTAAATAGGCTAAATCCATTTATGGTCTAAAATATGCCCCAAGAGCCTCATATTCCAGGTTGAGCACTCAGCTACAACAACTGGGATTCACTCCTTCAAAAGCATATACCTCCTTATTCTTCCATAACAAAGGCAGTATTGTCATATTTGTTCTTGTTTATGTTCATCATATAATTGTTGTTAGCTCACCTTCGGATGCCACAACAACATTGCTTCAGGATCTTAAGTTGGAGTTTGTTGTCGGGACCCGAGATATGATGTACACAATACTAGTTAAGAAGATCATACATGAAGCTGAGATTTGTACTTGGGCACACTGTCATAAAAACGGGTCCCTCAGCACCATATACTCTTGGAGAGACCGGAATAAGTCTGGGCATCCCTCGTTCCCACACAAGTCTGGAGGCCGGCGGTGGCGGAACAAGGTTAGAGGGAGACGGGAGCGGCATGGAGGCATTGGCGTGAGTTGCTTCGGCGCACCGGCATGGTGTAGCTGCTAGGTGCGGGAGGGTTGTAGAAGATGGTTTTGTGTTGTTGTGATGAGGAAGGAGGGATGAGGTCTCTGCTATTAGATTTAATGGGCATGCTAGGCGCCGGTCAACTGATCTCATATGAGATTGGTCCCCTTCTACACCATTGTGTACTAGCGATCTGAGCCATTGAAAAAGCCATCGTCGAGTCCTCCATTCACCTCGTTTCGTCTCAAAACTGCGAGAAAAAAGCCCCTAGTTGGCACGTCAATGCAGCGGCACACAACCGCTCCGTGTGCTGTAGACATAACCTGCTCTGAGTCAATGGACAACAGCACCCATCGCCTTCGACACTTTTTCTCTCCTCGTCGTACATTTTTCGCATACACGCTCAACATTTTTTATACAGTTGAACACTTCCCATATACATGACCAACATTTCTCCAAATACATGTTTGAAGAAAATGAGTACAACTTGAACAATTTCTAAATACACGTTGAATTTTCTTTTAGTATTACATTTAAAAAAAGAAAACAGATACACCTTGAACATTTTTTAGATACATGATGAACATTTTTATAAACACACTTTCAACAGTTTCTCGAATACACGTCGTATATTTTTTTGTATACACGCTTGATATTTTTGTTGATACACATTGAAACTTCTTTCAAATATATGATGAACACTTTTTAAAATATATGTTTGAACATTTTTTAATACATGTTAAACTTTTTTCAAATACAATGAATTTTTGTTTTTGAACAAATGTGAATCTTTTTGACTGATATGAGTATTTTCCAAAATTTTCCCGAACCAAAAAAATGAACACTGCATGAATATATTTTTAAATTCATGACGAATGCTTTTAATACAGTATTTTAAGTAAATTAAATTTTGGAATACATGTATTTATAATATCTTGAAATATAAAAAAGTACAAAAACGAAAAAGAACAAACAAAAAACTGAAAGAAACAAACAGACAAAGGAAAAAATGAACATAACGGTACTTGGCCAGGCTCCTGGAGCGTTCCTTGATGCAAGGCTATGCTCGGTCTCGCTTAAAGCGAGATATAGTCGCACTGAGATATAGAAGCCCACCCCTTGCTCCATTTTCGTCGCCCTTTCCTGTTGGAAGCTCGTTGCATGCAATAGTGGCTAGACCCACGGGAAGTGCATGGATGAATTCGGATACATCTGAACCCATTTTAAAAAACACATTTCTAAATGCTAAAAATATCTAAAAAATGTTGCACTGGTACGTCTTCATGTTTTATGTGCGTGCATAAAGTTTTGCGGAAAAATAACTTTTTTGTGGTGTGTGCAAAAAATACAAAATATTGTGTCGTGGAACGCTATTTAGAAGCACTGAAATTTGTCTTTTTTGTGGAGACGAAACAAAAAGACATTTTTTCACAAAACTTTGTTCCCTGCACATACATTTGCGACATGCATGCATGGAATTTCTTTCAAATTTTTTGAGATTTTAAAACATGCTTAAAATGCATTTTTTGAAAAGTGGGTGCAGATGCCCTGGGTTCAGGACGTGCCCACTCCTAGACACACAGGGGTAGTTCGACTTGGCCAATCCATTGACAGTAATGTAGCATGCGGGTTTACTGTAGCAGATTGTCCAAAAAATTGCAAACCATTTTGGACAAAAGTGAATTTTTTTTGAAAAGATGAAATATTTCAAAGTTGGTGTTTTAATGTCCGGGTGGGCTGTCCGCCCGAACGTTTAGGGGGGAAATGGGGGTGCTCTAGAAGCCAG
>NC_041382.1:112049609-112053240 GCF_002162155.2 Triticum dicoccoides
AGAGTCCAGAGACAAATACGTATACGCATGTGTCAAACGTACGCTCGAATGCAACGGCCGGCGCTTCCGCGCAGCTTCCGACCTTCCTAGCCCGCGCCAAGGTCTCCATCGCGCGCGAATCACGTCACGCTCGGCCGCTCGGCATCAGGGTCGCCCCGCTTCCACACACTTGTTAAACGCGGGTGGCTGCGCGGGCTTGGACCCTTGTGATCGTGTCAACCTCACCAAAATTTCCCACTTCGTACGTACACCGCAGGCACCTCCGAGGAAGCTTCCTCGTGATGGCAGGACGAATTGGCAGGCTGTGATGTCGAGTTGTCGACGCGCGCACGCACGCGACGGGATCGGGCCAGAAGGAGTAGGGAGATTCGCAGGGCAGCAGCGCAGGGGCGTCGGTCGCCTTTGTATCGTCTTTGAAGTCTGAGGGGTTGAAGTCTCAAGTTTGAACTGTCAGGGAATGCACGCATATAATCAAGGCAGCTGAGATCGCCAGAGTTTATTTATGATCAATTGGCGAAATCAGTTCGATTCCATTAATAAGCTCGAGAATTAGTGCGTTAATTTGTTGCACAGTCCGTCCACCCCCAACGTCAAAAAAAAAAACTCTTCGCGCCGCAGAAGGAAAAACAGGACAATCAAGAACACCAGCACACACGCACGCACACATCTTCTGCCGCGCCAGCCGAGCCGCGCACCGTGCAACGGGTCAAAAAAGAGAGGCCGGTCGGTCAGTCAGCAGAGGCCGTCCTCGAGGAACCTGACGAACTGGAACAGGTTCATCCTGCCGTCCCTGGACCCGCAGCTGGACGAGATCATCGCCCCGCACGCGGCGGCGTCGACCTCCGGGAACCCGAGCCTGGCCAGGGCGCCCTGCAGGTCCGCCGCGCCGATGAACCCGTCCGCGTCGCCGTCGAACACGGCGAACGCGCGCCGCACCTCCGCGAAGCTCGGCTCCTCGGCGTCGAACAGCCGGGACACCTCGTCGTGGCCCATGCTGGCCCTCAGCCCCTCGCCGGCGCCGGCCACGCCCAGCCCGATCCCGGCCATGATCGCCTCCACCTCCTCCTTCCTCAGCTCCTCCTCCTCCTCCTCCACCACCTCCTCCTCGGCGTCGACGTCCTCGCAGCACACCGCCGACGACGTCGCGTACGGACACTTGCCGCAAGCCGCGGCCGGCGACGGGACGACGATGGACCTGGCAAAGGACTGGAGGAAGGAGGCGTAGCTGTGGAAGAAGGCGGACGCGACGGTGCCGAGGAAGACGAGGAGGTGCGGGATGAGCAGCAGCGGCTCCCGGAACGAGAGCACGCGGCGGAGCAGCGGTCGCGGCGCCGTCGCGTCTGCCATCGCTAGACTTCCGAGTTCGTCGGCGCCGGCTCGATTGGAGAATGCCGCGCGCGTGTACAAGGTGAGCAGGTGAGGATGAGCGACGGCGTGTGCGAGGATATGGTGGGGAAGGGCGGGGGTTTATATGGCGACCCGGGCAAGGAATATCACGGGGTAAACAAGTCCGGTCGAGGGAGGAAGCTCCCTTTGCATTGCATGGTGGCGCGCGAGGGAGGGAAGCTGCGCGCGTGCTTCCCTCCGGTCCGGCGTGAGGGTGACGGTTCGGGGCTGGAAAATACTCCCTCCGTTCCTAAATATTTATCTTTCTAGACATTTCAAATGACTACTACATACGGATGTATGTAGACATATTTTAGAGTGTAGATTCACTCATTTTGCTCTGTATGTAGTTACTTGTTGAAATGCCTAGAAAGACAAGTATTTAGGAACGGAGGGAGTAATTATGAGTCGACGTCAGGAAAATAAATGGAAAGGGGTTGAAGAATAGGAGGAGGACGATGGACCGGAGAGGAAATCGGGAGTGGTGGTTGCGCGGTCTGGTGCGGGATCAATTCGTGGATCGGTTGGCATTTGATGCCTTGACGAAGTGTGTGTGCATCAGCTAGCGTAGGAAGCTTCGGGGAAAGTGGTGTGTGTGTGTGTGTACTGTGTAGGTGTAGCTAGCCGGCAATAGCAAAGTAACCAACTGGGCTACGTGCGTCCGAGTCCGGCCAACTATTCGTATCTGGCCATTTCGGGTTACAAAATTGGCTATTGGGTTGAGGGTGTGAAGGCGCCATGCCTCCAAGGAATTTTCCGGGGAGGAAGTTGAAGCCAAGTTACAATGGTAACTTCATGGAAAACGTCGTTTCGACACTATTAGTGTTACTATAATGTTCTACAAACATGTGGGTTTTAAAGTTCAAAACCCACATTCACATTATGCTGAATAGAGATGTCGTCAACTTAAAACAAAATAAAATAGAGATGTAATATTGTTTGACACTATTAATTGTTAACAAATAAATCATACTTGCTAAATGAATTTTATTTTGACCTTGAAATTTTACATGCTTACAGAACACCACCTCCTAACATACTGTTTTTTTTTTGTAAACTACTCACTCCTTCCCGTAATCTAAGGTCGATTTGCAAGCTGTTTTAGCTTTGCAAAACAATCTTATATAATGGGATGAAGGGAGCATTTGAAACATAGTTTAAATGTGATGTTCACTGGTTTCCACCGGACATAGGTCTGGACAATTTGACTTTTTCGGCGTTGAATGTGATAATCTCGAGGCTGTGAAGATGGTGCAAAGTGGAGATTTTAAGAGATCAAAATGTACCTTTTAATCAGGGAGATTAATGGTAGTCTAGCTTAACATAGTTCTTGTATTACTCATATACAACGTAGTCAACATTTTGCTAGTCATTTCATGACTACTTTTGGTAGAACTCAAGTCCGAACACCGAACTGGTGTATGGCTTGGAGTCTGGACCAAAGAAAGTATTTCACATAGTCGGTCGTGATGGCGAGATTTCTCAAAAAGAAAAACATAGTCGGTCGTGACTATATTTCTTGAGTTTGAGTAATACAAGAATTTTCATGAAAAAAAGGACAGTTTATGTTTTTGCTCAGATTGCTTCGGGAGCTCTTAGACTACTTTTTTTTGGCACTAATCAGGATTTGATGTTGCATATAAAACCTTTTGATTTTATATTGTGATTTCTAAATCTAAATGGCGTGTTTTTTGGAACTCGGTACAGAGGCATGCGCTCATACATTCATCTTTATGAACACATGCACGCACATCCTACCCCTATGAGCATCTTCGAGTGACTGGGCGTAGTCGACGGGAACGTCTTCTCCCACTGAACACATGTCGCCGAAAGGTCTGAAATAAATCCTGAAAAATTCAAGCACCAGTGTCAATTCTAGGACTTGAACCCTTGTGAGTTGGGATATCACTATCCTCCTAACCATCTAACCACATGTTGGGTCGCGGTGTGTTATTTTCTAATGCCTAAGTCAATGCTTCTTATGTCTCAATGTTATGATTCTCGCATGTTAAGGGATCATGACTGTATAAGAGGCGCGTCCTTGCAAAAAAGAAAAAGATTGGACAAGTAGAAAAATCTTATTTCTGCATAAATAAAATCGGGTCAACTTATGTTTTCATAACAACTAAACTATTTTATTTTTCTATTGACACATCAACATGGTAAGAGTATTGCTAATTACTTTTAATCTTTTTTTCTAGAGAGCACAACTGACAAAAATAGGGAGAGTCTAAAACTACGAAAA